>NW_022985971.1:0-13156 GCF_902459505.1 Geotrypetes seraphini
GTTCTGCACACTCAGGCCTAAATTCTCTATTACTGCGTTTAACTTAGGCGTGCTTTGGACGTCCGGTAAACGTAAATACCAATTAACTATATTTAGGCGTGAGATAGACGTCCCGCAAAATAGACGTGCGCAAAATAGACGTCCCTCGTCGCGCAAAATAGACGTGCGCAAAATAGACGTCCCTCGTCGCGCAAAATAGACGTGCGCAAAATAGACGCAGGTTTCTGAAACGTCTCCAATGGACCCGTGATAGACGTGAGTACGGGTTTTTTTTTTGTTATTTGTTTTTTTTTTAATTATACTTTATATATACTCTTTATTATCACACATTCAAGCATTGATAAGTATAGGATGATGAAAAACATAACTAAAACACAGTATCAGAATTGTACAGTTTACCATTAATACAAGGAAAAAAAATATGTTATGTTTCAAAGGAAAACTAGAAAATGAAACGTACCGAGTGGGTGTTGAACTTACATTATCAGTATGGAAGGTGGGAACCGGTAGATGTGTGCTACACAGAAAGCTGTACAGGAATGTCATACTCACCTCCTATTAGAAGTGGAAAGGATAGGACTTTGAACACCATATAGACTTTTTATAAACTTCGTTTAACCCACAAAGACTGGCAGGAAAGGCACCCTAAGTCATCCAATAAGCTTTCTCTCGATTTCCCAGAGACATTATTTCAGAGAGGATAGTTTAGAAGTGATATCTTGCTCGAAAGAACACTCTCCTGCTCTTAAAACATTGCAACAATCACCTCATTCTTCACAACAAGAAACAGAATCAAAACACAGATTAAACCTGAATGTGGCTTCCAGTTCACAGGAAGAGGAAATAGCAAGCAGCACAATGCTGATCTCATTGTGACATCATCAAGGTGCACCTGGAAGGTAGATATGCCACAAGTAAAAGACAAGCCGGGACTTGAACTCACAACCTACAGATGATCAATATAGTGCTTTTACTCACTGACCTACACCTGTGTCTCTAATTCCCCTGTCATAGCATACCTTAGTAATGTGCTAAAGTATACTCTACTTAGCTATCATATCACAGTCAGTTGAGGCAAAAGACTGGTAGCTCAATGGTGTAAAGCACTGTTGTCACGGATGCAACACCCATATTCTTAAGTATGGTTCAATAAATGTAATACAGAGTCAAAATTATGCTGTTTATTTTATCAAACCCAAGCTCAACTTTGTAATGTATTGTGTATAGTCTTGCTAATGTGTTTGTGATGAAAATTAGATGCGATACGTGTATATATATAAACCCTAGCCACGCATGCGCACATACCTGCGTGCTTCTGTGATCTCTGCTCTGTGATCAGTAGGTCTGTGGCCAGCAGGAGTGCAGATGCAGCAGCCAGGTGACTCCCCCCCTCCCTCCCTCCCTCACTCACCACCAAAATCACCACCGCCAAAGCTTCCTCCTTCTGGCCAGCCGGGAGGAGGGCTCTGAGTCGCTGAAGACTGTCCCAGATCGCTCAAAAATTAACCTTTTCATCTGAGGTGCGAGGCTGCGGGGACCTTCCTCCCCGGCTCACTAAGGTTTCATCTTAAGAAATTCAAATGCATTGTAGAAAATGCAAGTGACTATTCTCTGTCATCCTATACACCCCTGCAACACCCCAACAACACACTCCTGCAGCATAAACCCCTCATGTTATAATCAAGTAAAAGACAAGCTGGGAGTTGAACTCACAACTTATGGATAACTGGTACAGCATGTTTACTAACTGAGCTACCGAGCTACTTAACTGTAGCCCTAACCCTAACCATAAAGTAGCATCTGACATTATAGAAGCCGTTAGAATTTTAAAATCGTTTTGGACGTTCATTGGGTGTTCTCAGATCAAATACACCTGTAGATACTTGCAATGATTACCCCTTGTCAAATCTTGTACCTAAAGCCATTTCTGGAGACTTCCATTCCCAAGTCCCCAACATAGCTCAGTGCTTAAAAGCACTTGCATGTATATTCCAAAGCTGAAGGGTTCAAGTCCTGACTAAGGTTACCAAAGACATAATATTCTTTTTTTTTTCCACCCACCCAAACATGCATAGGTAAGCTCAAATATGTGAACCCAATCTTCATTTATTTAATTTGTCATTGTGTTTGGTGGAGGTAAGCTTTTAAGCGTTCTGCTGTACTTTTTTATATAACAGCGATATCGGCGTACTTTACAGTATTTCTGTAGCGCGGAGCGGCTGCTGCAAGCACACCCAAGCGGCACAAATACGTCATCGCGTTTTTTTGCGTTGTGACGTCATAGAATCGTCCGTTCTTCATACGCAGTTATTTCTCATAAAATGGCTGCCAGAAGACAGCCAAATTTTACCACACAGGACACCAGGCTGCTGGCCAGGCTGTTTCTCTCCCGGGAGCACCACTATTTTGTAGTGCCTGGCCATCGCAGGTCATACCTGCAATTCAGGGAGTCATGGAGCCGCCTGACCCAGCGGTACAATCGCAGAGCCTCCTGTCCCAGGGAAGTAAGTATTCCAAGTCAGGCCCTCACAAATAATCATGTAAAATGTAATGATGGAAACCTGTCTCAATCAAATTGTTCATGTTTTGTGTGTAAATTTTGATTCCTTTTAAAAACTACAATTGTGCATAATAAATCTTTTACATTGAATACTGAAATTAAAGCACATCCCAAAGGAGCAGTAGTAGGATTTCAAATGACAAATTCAGCTCCTAGAAGGCATCTATTCCATTCACAACATGCACACAACTAATTTTTGGGTCACAAGCTTCACATTTGTAATCGAAACATCTTGACATCAACTTTGCCAAAGTGCTGCTATGTCATTTCAAATACCTTAAACTCAATCTGCTATGTCATTTCAAATACCTTAAACTCAATCTGCTGGTCTAGGGAGATAGTGGCATGACGTTTAAAGTGACAGCGTCAGTACCCTGACGTCAGGGGTTTCAAGCCACGCTGCTCCTTCTGACCAAACTATTTTATTGCCCCTGCTGCATGATTGTAAGCTCACCAGGACATGCTGTAATGTGGGGCAGTGCTGATAGGCTACAGCCTCAGCACCCTGGGGTTGTGAGTTCAATCCCACCTCCTCCTTGTGATGCTGTCCATGTCACCTCACACCCCCCCTCCCCCCCCCCCCCCCACTGTCCCAGGTACAGTAGAGAGATAGCGATGCCTCCAGCACAGAAAGGGGAAATGCTGGAGTACGTGAATAAATTCATGTAAAACATGTGGCAGAAGGGGGTGGAGGCAGACAGCAAAGCGGATAGGGGCTCTTGGAGGGCAGTGTACTCCATTTTTATGTGCTTATAGAGGTCAATACTTAAGTAAACATGTTTTGCCATAGTGCTAGATGGCACTCATCATATCCCTCCCTCTCTGTTCTTTCTCTCTCTCTATTATCCAGGTTGAGGATCTCAGGAAAAGGGGGCGACTGCTGAGGCGCCAGGAGCGGGCCTTCCTTGAGGGGGTGAGGGAGGAATTGCGTGCAGAAGCCGGTGAGTAATGAGTCCAGCGTGTGTTTCTTTGTGATCAGCCTACCAGAATAAATACATGAAAATGCTTGAGTAGCTGTAAACCATTCTTAATCATAAAATCTGCAGTAAAGCTGCTATTGTGATATCATGTCACAATGGCTTTATGGTGTTCTACTTGCCTCACTTACTTACGCTACATTTTGATGTTTACAATGGAGTAGGTGCTTTGCATCCTGTTATTAGCATTTGAAGAAAATAACGTAGTAAATAATGTCATGTTCAAAAGTGTTGTGGACATATCTGACTGTATCCTATTTCTCTCTTGTCAAGCAGCAGCGCAGGCACCCCCTCAGGAGGCCCCGCAGGTGATGGAGGGAGCCCCACCCTGGTCCTCGGCAGAGGAGGAAGAGGAGATGGAGGAGGAAGAGGAGGAGATAGAGGAGGAGATAGAGGCGGAGATGGAGGAGGAGATGGAGGAGGAGGAGGAGGCCTGGCAGCCCTCAGGACCACCCACACCACCACTGCCCCCACCACTGCCCCCTGGACTGCCTGCCCCACCACTGCCCCCTGGACCCCCACCGCCTGCCCCACCACTACCTCCAGGACCACCACCACCATCCCCTGTTGGACCTTCCCCTTCCCCCACCCATAGCCCTTCCCCTCACTCTCCTGCCCTTCCTGTTCCCATCCCACCCCCTTTCCTTGCTGTTCCCCCCCAGGAGCAGCCCGACCAGCCTCAGGAGGGGGTGGCCAGGGAGATGGCGGCCTACTCTGCCATCTTGGAGGAGGTGCAGGTATTGAGAGGGTGTGTGGAGAGGATGGAACATGCCCTCTTGCGGCTGATAGCCGAAAGAGGGCATGGTGCCAGCAGCCATACACCCTCTCAATGACTGCACCTCTTCCGCCCCCCTCGCCTGAGGTAGCTCAAGCTACTCTTGGGGGGCACCCCACCCTCTTTCCCTGCGTTATATGTTGTTACATATGTAAATAGTTTTTTTTAAAGAGTTGACATTTTTAAATGTTTTAATAATTCCATAAAAATATTGGTTTATATTTACTTTAAACTTTCCTGTGTGGTTTTAGCCTTGTAGCATCATCAGCTTAGTGGACAGAGTCCAAGGTAGATAGGGGTTCAGGAGGGACTGCTGAATGGGCCCTTTTCACTATAACAACAAGGTGACATATAGAAAGTTTGACAATCTTTATTGGGGTCTGTCATTCATTCTATTACCTGCTAGCCACTCTGATGTCAAATCATTGCAGAATCTAGGAAAAAAGCAAGTGAATGCAAGGGTATATGCAACTGTAGGTAGATGACGACATCTCAGCTATGATGTGCAAAGTAAGCCAGTCCCTGTTCCAAAGTAAATGGCTACATAAGGAAGAGAATATAAGTCACTGTGGTAGATTTGTTGTTAAGGAATAGGGTTATTTCTAGTAAAAGTTGGCTCCACACCAGGAGAATCCAAATGAGACATGTGGGTTTTTCTTCCTTTCAATGAAGGTGATGGAAGTAAAGGCCAGATCCCTCAATCTATCCTCCTGGTTCTTGAGCTGCACTATTTTGGTAAAGCAGGTGTGGAAACCACAAAGAGGCTCACAGCTGCACTGCTCTCAGTACTATAAAAACTCCATCTGACAATACTGCAGTTGCCTGTCTAAGACACCTGAAAACTGAAAAGAGGAGAAGCTGGTTTACACAACGTTCACAAACAGGGGGGTTCAACCCCCAAGGTCCTCCCTTCCCTGAAGCAATGTGTTAACCTCATATATGTTGAGCTGCTTAGATGTCACCGTGGTATAGGTGTTAAGGCAATAACCTTAACTTGCTGATGGTGTGGGTTAGTATCACCTGTAATCCTCCACTGCTACTGTTTAGAACTCATGTGAGGGAATAGACTAACTTAAAACAAAAGTTTGTGTGCATATAACAGCAGGAATGCGTGCCATGGTGTTCTATGAGGCCAACAATATCAATTTACTATTGTTCCTGAAAGTCATCAAGGATACCTGTGTGAAGAGAACAATAGAAGTGTGAAACATTTATTTCACTCATCAGAAGAGTGACTCAAGTGAAGAATAGTAGAGTAAGCAAATAAAGGTTACCATATATATTCTCACCTACAACTGTTTGGCTAGGTGCAAACTGGTGTGCTGAGCTGCTGCTCTGGTCTGAAATGAAGAATAGAGAGAAACTGTTAACAAAGACCTATGTCTCCTAAATTAAACACTGAAGTTGTGGCAGAACACACACCTAGAAGTAACAGAGCTGCTAACATACCTTTAGACTCCTTATTAAAAATGGCAGCCATTAGCCACTCATTAGGAGTTTTCCACCTGAACCATGTTGATTGGATATCCATTGAATGGCAGTGTTCCCCCCCCAACATACCCGACCTATTCTTATCAATGAGTTAGTACACAGAACCATTCCTCACCTGATTTTAATTTGCCTGTAATTTGATTCTACAAAGAATTAACTTTAACTCTGAGTAAACCCTCTCAGATGTATGAACACATCCATTTTACTTACATATCCATTTGTGTACCAGCAAAATATATACCAGCATGGTCTTTATCAGTCTTCTCAGTCATTTTTATCAGCCCTGTGGAATGGAGAGTAGGAGATATCAGAAATAAAATAACTAGTATAAACAATAGCACACAATGAAAGGCCATAAAGAGAAGTCAGTTTTTGTTGGTTGGTTTCTTTAGTTCTATGATAGTTCAAAGTAGCTTACAAAATATCATTCTCACCTGGACTTACTATCTGAGCTGCTTCTAGAAAAGATAAAACAACATATTAGAATGGCCAGTATTAATGGCTCTGTGGAATAGAGGGAAATGGGAGGCAGAGATAGGGAAAGAAATGTAAAAGACTAAGACAGAGTAAAGTCTCAAACATCTGCATAAGCAATAGGATAGAATAGAAAGGAAACACTGCTCACCTGGACCTTCTTATACCCATGCACGCCTATGTAGCGTGTGACGTCATCATAGCGGGAAAACTTTCTCTATGCCTATTGGGCGCCGTTCGGGTGCGGTTCCTTAGCCCGCTTCCTAACCACGCCCATCACACCTCATTGGTTGTTGTACAGGGGGTGTGTTTGAACGTGTTCTACAAGTAGCCTGAAAAGATGGCTACACCTTGCAACATGGCTCCAAAGCGAAAATCGAATTTCTTGCATGGAGAGTTGCAGATCCTTGTGGCCCAAGTTGGGGCCAACTATGATTCCCTCTTTGGGAGGGAAGCTGATAGGATTGGGATAGAAGGCCAGCATGCTATCTGGAGAAGAATCTGCAGTGACATAGATGCTGTACACCATCAGGGCCGTGATATAGAGGCTCTGAAAAAAACGGTGGCGTGCCCTGCGGAGAGAGGTCCGGCGGAAGCAGGAACGAATTAATGCGCAGGGTCCTTGCGGCAACCTCCAGCTGACTGTCCTGGAGAGTGAGGTGATGGACATAGTGGGTCCTGGAATAGGTCCTATTGTGGGAGCCATTGATACTTCCCTGGGGCACCAAGGTAAGATCACTTTACATAGAAGCCATTGACTTGTTGGTGTTTTTACTCATATTTTATATCTTTCTAAACTACAACAGTACTATACAACCAATGCAATTCATAGTAATATAATAAAAGCCATTGCCTGTTTTGATACTCTTGGAAGCCTAACATGTGGAATACGTTGCTAATGTTCCATATGTTAGCCTGCATAATACCTTGTAAATGACCAGATGTACAGTATTGTGACCTGTGATGCAATTCAAATGATGTTCTCAGATGTTACCGCTTTCAACTAATACCAATGTGTATTTTCTTGTCTTTTTGCAGAGGCGTCCCATCCTCCTTCTGCTGCTGATAGGGATGAAGGGGATGAGGAGGAGGAGGAGGAGGAAGCAGTGGCTGGAACATCATACGCCACCCCTCCTCCTCAGAACACTGATACACAAGCTGCACCGGTGCCCCCCCTTCATCCCCACGATGACAACAGGGCAGTAGAGGAGGGGGAAGAGTTGGAGGGGGAAGAAGAGGTGGATGAGGTTGGAGCCCTGGGGGAGGAAGATTTCCATCAGGGTGATGAGCTGGAGGCCCCCCCTGATGAGCTCCACCGTCAATTGGTGGAGGTGGGTGACCACATCCACCAGAGACAAACTTTGCTCATCAGGGAGGTGGCTGAGATAAAAGAAGCCACACATGTAATGAACCAGCACCTGGCCTCCCTGGTGGCCAAGCAGTCTGCAACACGTGCTGTGCAGACTGCAATCCTGGAAGAGCAGGCAGGGACTCGCCGGGCGCTGGAGAACATGTGTGGCATTCTTTCACAACTTCTCCCCCAGCTCATCACCCAGACTGCCCTCCCATGGGGATCCTGGACCTCAATCCACCTCCCAGACCTCCTCCAGCCAGGCTCCCACCAGGCAAGGTTCCCCCCCGGCCACCCGTGGCCGGAAGTCGAGGCCGTGGCCGGGGAAAGGGAAAAGGAAAGGACCCCCATTAGGACCCACTATGTCCTCTGAACACTCCCAGGCCAGTCATGCCGCATGGACCCTGGGGCTCCGCTGGACCTCCTCTGCATGTACACGCCACAGCCTCTATATCACGGTTCAGTCACTGCAGATCTTTCATCCAGATAGCATCCTGGCCTGAGTGCCAATCTTCATCAGCTTCAACTCCCATCGAGGGCATCATAGTTGGATAATAACTATTACACCCTTCCAAGGATCTGTAGCTCTCCAGGAGCCATGTTGCCGACTTCATCTTAAGGTGCAACCCGTTGCCATCTGTTGGCAGCCTGGACATTTGCCTGACTTCATCTTAAGGTGCAACCCGTTGCCATCTGTTGGCAGCCTGGACATTTGCCTGACTTCATCTTAAGGTGCAACCCGTTGCCATCTGTTGGCAGCCTGGACATTTGCCTGACTTCATCTTAAGGTGCAACCCGTTGCCATCTGTTGGCAAGCCTGGACATTTGCCTGACTTCATCTTAAGGTGCAACCCGTTGCCATCTGTTGGCAGCCTGGACATTTGCCTGACTTCATCTTAAGGTGCAACCCGTTGCCATCTGTTGGCAGCCTGGACATTTGCCTGACTTCATCCTTGTCACAGGAAATGAAAGACTTTTTTCTTTGAACCAGGAAGCATTTAATTATGAATTGCACACAGCACAGCGGGTTCTCTGAAGAAGCCTCCTTGCCAAAACGCGTCTGAACCCTGGCGGACCATCGCTGTATGGACTTTGAAGTTAAGTTTGCTTGCACTTTTTGAAACTATATTTTTTTGAATCATTGAATACTCACCTATGTTATGGACATGCTAAACAGAATGAAGCACTTTCAATGACCAATCTCTTTAGGGGTTTGTTTCCCCATCCTGAGTTTTTTCTATTCCATCCGTGGATTCTGAGCACCATCTGAGTTAAATAAGGTATTAAATACTTCTTCAGGCTTGTTCCCTTTTGTTTTTTGTGGTTGCAACCTATATTATGCATATTTCCATCTATTATGTACAACAGCAAGTCAATGGATATATGTTTTACAATAAAATCCATCAAATAAATGAAACATATATAGCTGACAGTGTGTTTGTGTTTCAGCTTATATTGTATTCGTTAGGTGCTTCCCAGAGCTACATTGCTGTATCATGTGGTTTACAGAGGTATGTCCCAACAGTGTCATGAACGACCACTAGGCCAGTTAAGGGTTTGAGGATACCCCTAATGGATATGCATCGTGGTAGATTTGATGGCTGACACCTCCATTAGATGCAGGTCTCTCATGCATGCTCATTAGCGCTATCCCTTACAATCCTCTTATCCCACCTTTCACAACCTAGCTCCCTATGCATCAACATCTGTCCCTCTCTTTTGTTATTTTCCTTGATGCATACCAGGGGAGGGGAGGAGAGGGCTGGAACCTACATGCCATCTCTCCATTCCACCTCAAAACCTAGTGTTACTCCCTAATCTCCTTCCATCCCCAGTGGCAACCTTTCACCCTTTCTGTTTGCAAATACCCTTGCATCCCTAATCTCTCCTTGCCTCCATGACATCCTCCACCCTCTTGCTTTTATCTTTTCTCATTCAGACTACTATCCAGCATATCTCTGCTCCCCCCCCTCCCCCAAGTCTGCCCATATCTAGACACCTCTCCTGCATTCAAGTTAAGATCTCATTAATATGTATCCCATCTGGTGCAGTAGCTGCCTTGGTTGATGACATATTTCCATATTTAAACAAAGGTTCCCATCCATTCCACATGGAGTTAATTGAAAGTTGTAGGCCCCTCTGCTCTTTCTTTTTGGTGTACTCTGCTAATATGGAAAATGGAGGTGGGGCAGACAATGACATTATGAAAGCAGGGAGAGTGGTGGGGTGTGGGCATCTGTGTGTAACCTGACCTGGCCCCTTCTTTTCCCTAACAATTTATTCCCCTCCACACTTAACACAAAATTTAAGTCCCCAACAATCCCTCACACCAACACCCAGAAAAATCCATAAACTAAGGAAATACAGATAATGGGGGTGGGGAGGAGTGTCAAAGGCAGAAGGGAGTATAAAGGAGAACAGGCAAGTCATAGCACAAAGTTTCATCATTGAGGAAACGGAACATCACAAACACAAACTCACATGAGGGGGTCTTACATAGGCAAAATGGCTGTGCCAAAGCTTTCTATATACTAAGCACGCCTAATTAGCGGCGAACGTCATAGGAACCGTTAGGATTCAAATCTAATTGGATGTGCATTGGATGTGGTTTTGCAATATACAGCTGTAGTGACGTTGTAGTCATTTCCTTCACATCTCTAAGCTCTATGTTCTAAACAAAGTTACCTCTATAGCTCTATGCCTTAAGGCATTGCTTTTTCATCTTCCATACATCAGGGGGGTTCAAGTCTTGAGTAAGGTTAGCAAATAGGTTATATTCATTTCTCTGCCAGGACACCTGGTAACTCTTTAGCCTTCCCTTTACATATCAATATTTTGCTTCAGCTTTTATTATGTGCAGCCCATTGTCTAATAGTTAATGCAACCTGTTCTCTCTCATGCTGAACACCCTCCCCCCACCAAAAACATCCCCCCCTAACTGGATCATTCTTCAACACCTGTCCAAGCCCTCTGAAGTTTGATTTAACTCATAGAAAACAAATATGAAATATGTATTAAAGAATTGCAGCACAAATAACGCCTAAACGGAACAGATTATTTACAGTCCTATATGCATTAGTACAGTGCTCAGAATGAAGATTAAGCGTGTAAGAAAAACAGAGCTCCACCTCACATGCATTCAAGCACACTTGGGAATATGGGTTTGGGGCTCAGTGAAAGCAGCGCTTTTAGCCATTGAGCTAACACTCTTTTGTCTCAGCCTACTATGACATTATAGCTAAACTCCTTTTCCCTTAGCACTTCACTAAGATATGATATGACAAGGGAACGAGAGGAATTGGAGGTGTGGGTCAGTGAGGAAAGGCACTCTCTACCAATCGTGCGGCCTTTAAGGGTTCAAATCCCAGCCTGTATTTTACTTGTGTGCGTATCAGCTTTCCAGGTGCACTTTGATGATGTTTCCACTTCTTATAGGAGTTGAATATAACATTTCTCCATTTAAACATGGCATACGTTTGTTAGGTTTTGATCGAGGAAAGTATACATTTTCTGAAATGGATGAAAGAAACAATAAGCGGTATAAGCAAATCCAAACTGCTATAAGCCAAGAAAGCATTTGTAGCTCAACACGCTAATGCTCCTTTTCTGAGCTTTGCCATCTAAAACTCCCGGATTGACTCCCACCTTTGCTCATTTTTAATAAGGTCCTCGTTTTTTCCTATTAGATCTTATAACATTTCCCTTGCAGGCAAACCTATTTTCAACTTACCATTGGCTCGGACATCCTACGCAGTTGATGAGAGCAACATTAACCCTGAAGGCTGATCCACGAATGTCATCTTGCTGCTCATCACTGCTTAGGATGTCCGAGCCATGGTAAGTTGAAAATAGGTTTGCCTGCAAAGGGAAATGTTATAAGATCTAATAGGAAAACAACGAGGACCTTATTAAAATGAGCAAAGGTGGGAGTCAAACCGGGGAGTTTTAGATGGCAAAGCTCAGAAAAGGAGCATTAGCGTGTTGAGCTACAAATGCTTTCTTGCGCTTATAGCAGTTTGGATTTGCTTATACCGCTTATTGTTTCTTCACCATTTCAGAAATGTATACTTTACCACGATCAAAACTAACAACGTATGCCATGTTTAAATGGAGAAATGTTATATTCAACTCCTATAAGAAGTGGAAACCATCATCAAAGTGCACCTGGAAAGCTGATACGCCACAAGTAAAATACAGGCTGGGATTTGAACCCTTAAAGGCCGCACGATTGGTAGAGAGTGCCTTTCCTCACTGACCCACACCTCCAATTCCTCTCGTTCCCTTGTCATATCATATCTTAGTGAAGTGCTAAGGAAAAGGAGTTTAGCTATAATGTCATAGTAGGCTGAGACAAAAGAGTGTTAGCTCAATGGCTAAAAGCGCTGCTTTCACTGAGCCCCAAACCCATATTCCCAAGTGTGCTTGAATGCATGTGAGGTGGAGCTCTGTTTTTCTTACACGCTAATCTTCATTCTAGCACTGTACTAATGCATATAGGACTGTAAATAATCTGTTCCGTTTAGGCGTTATTTGTGGCTGCAATTCTTTAATACATATTTCATATTTGTTTTCTACTTGAAAAACGTTCCAAATCTTTAAGCATTCCTTTGCTTAAACTTATTTGAGTTCATCCTGATATGATACCTAATGAAGCACGGACAGCTCAGTCAAAGCAGCTGTAGCTCTATCGGTTAGGAGCCCAGCCTGTGCTGCTAACATCCAGAGGTTGTGGGTTCATACACCCACCAAGTCTTTTAATTGTGGCATATTACTTTGGAAGATGCAGATTGATGAGGTCACAATGAGGTCAGTTTTGTGCAACTGAACACCTCCATTTTGCAATGAGGGAAGCTGGAATGTTAAGGTGTGTATCTGTTTATTCTCTTTTTAAGTGCTGATAATGTGTGCTGGTTTTTCTTTGCTTTCAAAAGAGAGCCGATTGCAGTGCTGTTTGTTGAGACAAAAAAGGGGGTTGTAAAAGCCATTGGAAATATTATATTATGGTTTGGGCTGAAATGTGGTTTGTTATCCATGCAATATAATGTGTTCCATTGTTATGGTGTCATTATATTTATTATGGACAGAGAAGAAAGATGAAACATACCTATTGAAATTTAACTATTGAATTATTGATAAAAAATACACAGCAGACGTCTGCCTCGCGTTGTAACAAAGAGCCTCAATTACGATAGTTGAAACGGCATTGATATCCAAGTTAGACCAGGGTTTTTACGGTCTACATAATTCACGAGAGTTAGACGCACGCGTTCGTCCCAAGGTAGCGCCTATCCAGCGTCCCCACTTGGCACGCCCATAGGAACCGCCCACGGAACGCCCACGTCCAGAGCTGCAGACGGACTATGCTTCGATAGAGCGTTAGTTCCTTATGTACTAACCTAGGGACGTCTATGTGTCGTCATTACCCAATTAACATTAATTAAGACCCTTAACTCCATGATATTCACTTATATCCGACGTCCAAGAGCACGCCTAAGTTAAACGCAGTAATAGAGAATTTAGGCCCAAAT
>NW_022985972.1:0-10189 GCF_902459505.1 Geotrypetes seraphini
TCTTATGGTGCTATACATAAATTACAATCTAGTTAATTTTCAATTTATAATTAATTTCTTTATTACAAATATTTTTTAAAACATTCTACATACATAACATTACATAAGATCAATCAACATATAAATATCATAAACAACAATACAAAATAAAGTGCTCTGTGAACCAATCAGCCTTTAGCCAGAACATCTCTTACTTTTAGTACTAATGATGATCACTTTATATGATTACATGTTCTGGCAGCTTGCTGTTAAAAATGGCGTGATAGAGCACATGGTGGCACCTAGCTGTTTCACTGTAATCGCACCATTTTGCCTCCTTCTTCAGATAATTATAATGTATGTACTATGGCTTCTGAACTGTTGTACTCATGCCTACAGTTAATCATATGATGTACTATGCATGTCTCTGCTATTGCAGTTTCCTCCACAACTAACTGTTAACTCTTTTTCAGCGGTATACTTATAGAGTACAGTGTGTAGAATATATATACTGACGGCACTCTGATGATGAACATAATACTTGTGTCATTTTACTTATATCCCAGAAAGTACTAAGGTAGATCGTGCTACTAGTTGTTGTTTTCTGTAAATTATAACCAACAGACATCTGGGCACTAGACACTAGAACTTTTTTTTCAAACCCGATGCACCCTTCACTGTTCACGAGCATTTGTTTGTACTCTAATGAGACTATTAACACGCTAGCCTATCCGAATTATGGACTCACAGCACTCAGTACTATATTATTTCTAAGCTGCTGTTAATAATAACTAAGTGATGAAATACATGTTCCTTTGTGTTTAGATTAGTTTGAGAGCTATTTTATGCTCTCTTTTCAATTAATTATAATACAGTCACTGCCTGGAGTGATGGCATGCTGTGCCAGACTGTTCTACTGTTTATGGCAGCCCCGTTAAGAAGTTTCATTGTTCGTTTGTTGTTCTTGACTCTGCTTCAGTTCATTGAACTGCCTTCTATTTTAACTGCTTTGACACATTTATGTCAGTGCTATACCTCTAACACGTGTTGGTATATCTTGCAACTTTTCCTTACCAGTAATAGATACACATTTAAAATGCCATCATGACTCTAAAAATCAGCTCCCTTAATGTTAAGGGTTTAAACCAGAGGTAGGGGACTCCGGTCTTCGAGAGCCGTATTCCAGTCGGGTTTTCAGGATTTCCCCAATGAATATGCATTGAAAGCAGTGCATGCAAATAGATCTCATGCATATTCATTGGGGAAATTCCTGAAAATCCGACTGGAATACGGCTCTCGAGGACCGGAGTTCCCTACCCTGGTTTAAACAATCCCACAAAAAAAGTGAAAATTCTTAGCTACTTGAAATCTCTGAATACGAATGTATTGATGTTACAGAAAACTCACCTTAACAAAAATGACTCTTTAAAGTTTAAAACTGACTGGCCTGCGAACGTTTTCTACTCTGAAGCCACAGATAAGAAAAATGGGGTCATAACTATAATTAATAAATCTCTTAATGCCACAGTCATATCTAATTCTAATGACACTAGAGGTAGATAGGTAAGCACCACACTACAGACTTCAAAAGGACAGGTGTTAACTTTAATTAATATTTATGCACCTAATCTTGATGAACTGCAGTTTTTCTCTGACATTGCTGATAGCACAGTTACTTAACGTAACAGGTATTATCCAGGGACAGCAGGCAGCTATTCTCACTAATGGGTGACATGATCCAACGGAGCCCCGATGTAGACGCCTCACAAGCAGTCTTGCTTGAAGAAACTCGAAGTTTCGAGTCGCCCGCACCGTGCATGCGCGAGTGCCTTCCTGCCCAATGCAGGGCACGTCTCCTCAGTTCAGATAGCTAGCAGAGAAGCCAACCCGGGGAAGTGGGTGGGTCATGAGAATAGCTGCCTGCTGTCCCTGGATAACACCTGTTACGGTAAGTAACTGTGCTTTATCCCAGGACAAGCAGGCAGGTATTCTCACTAATGGGTGACCTCTAAGCTAACCAAAGTGGGATGGTGGGAGAGTTGGCAACTTAGGAGAATAAAGTTTGTAATACTCTCTGGCCAAAATGGCCATCCCGTCTGGAAAAAACATCCAGACAATAGTGAGAAGTGAAAGTATGAACCGAGGACCAGTTAGCAGCTTTGCAAATTTCTTCAATAGGTGTAGATCTGAGGAAGGCCACTGAAGCTGCCATTGCTCTGACTGTGGGCTGTGACTCAACTCTGTAGTTGTAATCCAGCCTGGGCATAGCAGAGATACAAGCAGCCATCCAGTTGGAGATGGTACTCTTAGAAATTGGACATCCCAACTTGTTCAGATCAAAGGAGACAAAAAGTTGAGGAGCAGTTCTGTGCGGTTTGCTGCGGTCCAAATAGAAAGCCAAAGCATGTTTACAGTCCAGAGTATGAAGAGCTGATTCTCCAGGATGAGAATGAGGCTTTGGAAAAAATACTGGAAGCACAATGGATTGGTTGAGATGAAACTCCTAGACTACTTTAGGAAGGAATTTCGGATGAGTGCGAAGAACCACCTTCTCATGATGGAACACTGTAAAAGGTGGGTCCGCAACCAACGCTTGAAGCTCACTGACTTGTCGAGCAGAAGTGAGGCCAATGAGAAACACCACTTTCCAAGTGAGATACTTCAGATGAGCCTTATCCATTGGTTCAAATGGAGGTTTCATCAGTTGAGTAAGAACAATATTGAGGGGAGCTGCTTGTCTTTTGTTCGGGACGCCGGAGGAGACCTTCAACACTGCCCGTATTGCCCGCAGCAGCGGTAGGCCCGGAGGTAGAATCGGGCAGGCACTTTGGAAGACGGACCCTTGACGTCATTGGGTCCGTCCTCCCTGGCTTTCAACTTCTTTAAATTTCAGTCTGATGCCGCGGAAAGTTTGGGAGCTGCTTGCCTTTTGTTCGGGACACCGGAGGAGATCTTCAACGCTGCCCCGTATTGCCCACAGCAGCGGCAGGCCCGAAGGTAGAATCGGGCAGGCGCTTTGGAAGACGGACCCTTGACGTCATTGGGTCCGTCCTCCCTGGCTTTCAACTTCTTTAAATTTCAGTCTGCTGCCGCGGAAAGTTTGGGAGCTGCTTGCCTTTTGTTCGGGACACCGGAGGAGATCTTCAACGCTGCCCCGTATTGCCCGCAGCAGCAGCAGCCCGGAGGTAGAATTGGGCAGGCACTTTGGAAGATGGACCCTTGACGTCATTGGGTCCGTCCTCCATGGCTTTCAACTTCTTTAAATTTCAGTCTGCTGCTGCGGTTGCAGCCGCAGCTGCGCGGCCGCAGGGCGTGGCAAAAGGGGCGTGCCCTAAGGGGCAGTATTCGCCCCTTGGGAGCCCCTTGGAGCAACGTGGAGCCGGGGAGCGGGAGTTCAGGTTGTATAACTTTAATCTGATAATATGGGTAAAAGAAAAATTAAACCTAAGAGCTCAATACCTGCTGTTTCTGGTCCTATGGACAGACATTTGACATTTCCTACAGAAACTCCAACACAAACTTTACTTGACATGAATTCTCCCACATCTGGAGCATCGTTGAGCCCCCTCAAAAGAACACCTCCCCTTCATCCAGTATCTGGTGGTAGCGGGAATATTATTCACGCTAATTCCACTGGATTTGTGATATCGTCTACTCAGACAAGTAAACTGGCTTTTACTGCAATACCTAAACCACTTGAATTTTCAGGTGTAGTAGAGGATAAACCACAAGCAGTGGAAAAACAAGATATTACCCTTAAAGGTTTGTGGTTAGGTATTTCTAGGGTTGAAGGGTTTCTCAGAGAATCAGTGAAACAAACATTGGAATATTCACATTCTGCGGCTCAAAAATTTGAGAATGTGGATTCCAATTTAAGTTGTTTGGATAAAAGATTAGGAGTGGTTGAAACTCAAAGTAATACATTGCAAGCTGTCTCAGTATCTGCTGTTAAGGATTCTACGGTGCTACACTCTAAAATAAAAATGTTGGAAAATATGCACAAAGCGAGGAATCTCCGCTTGGTTAATTTCCCAGTTATCTTCGGAAATACTGTTAAGGAAATTTTTTAAAGAAATACTGGGATTACCCAATGCGGAAAATTTCCCAATAAGTAATTGTTATTATATTCCGCAAAAGAAAATACAATCCGACCAGGAGACGGACCACCTGGTAACAGATGAAATAAATTTGACAGTTTTTGGAAGATACTCAGGATATAATCCAGAGTAGGTCCACCTTGGTATTAACATGCATGAGTGAGACAGATAAAATGTTGATAAAGCACAGTTACTTACCGTAACAGGTGTTATCCAGGGACAGCAGGCATATATTCTCACATGTGGGTGACGTCATCTACGGAGCCCAGGCGCGGACAGCTTTTCAAGCAAACTTGATTGAAGTTTCAAGTTTGCACACTGCACCACGCATGTGCATGCCTTCTCGCCCACTAGAGGGCGCATCCCACCTCGTGGTCCTCAGTTCCATAACTAGCAAGGAAGCCATCCCCGGGGAGGCGGGCGGGTTGTGAGAATATATGCCTGCTGTCCCTGGATAACACCTGTTACGGTAAGTAACTGTGCTTTATCCCAGGACAAGCAGGCATGATATTCTCACATGTGGGTGACCTCCAAGCTAACCAAAACAGGGCAGGTGGGAGGATGGCAATTTAGGAAAACAGATTTTGCAATACTGACTGGCCAAACCGGCCGTC
This sequence comes from Geotrypetes seraphini, assembly GCF_902459505.1. Lineage (NCBI taxonomy): Eukaryota > Metazoa > Chordata > Amphibia > Gymnophiona > Dermophiidae > Geotrypetes > Geotrypetes seraphini. Next base: position 4,691 of record NW_022985972.1, read on the forward strand.
ACTCCTGGATAGAGTGTCCAGACAGTAATGAGAGGTGAATGTATGAACCGAAGACCAAGTGGCAGCCTTACATATGTCCTCCATCGGAGTGGATCGGAGAAAAGCTATCGAAGCTGCCATTGCTCGGACCTTGTGACCCGTGACCCGACCCGGGGGAGGAAGGCCAGCCTGAGCGTAGCAAAAGGAAATGCAAGCGGCCAACCAGTTAGACAGAGTGCGCTTGGAAACTGGATGCCCTAATCGATTGGGATCGAAGGACAAAAACAATTGAGGAACCTTCCGATGAGACCTGGTGCGTTGAAGATAATATGCCAACGCCCTCTTACAGTCAAGCGTGTGAAGCGCCGTCTCGCCAGGATGGGAGTGGGGCTTTGGGAAGAACACAGGAAGGACAATGGACTGATTGAGGTGGAAGTCAGAAACAACTTTAGGTAAAAACTTAGGATGGGTGCGGAGAACCACCTTGTCGTGATGAAAGACAGTGAAAGGAGGGTCCGCAACCAAGGCTTGCAACTCCCCAATCCGCCTGGCGGAGGTGAGGGCAATCAGAAACACCGCCTTCCAAGTCAGAAATTTCAAGAGGGACTTGTTGAGTGGCTCAAAAGGGGGTTTCATCAGTTGAGCCAGAACTACATTCAAATTCCACACGACAGACGGAGGCTTAAGAGGGGGGCAAACCCTGAGTAACCCTTTCATGAAGCGTGTCACCAAGGGATGGAGTGACAGAGGGCGTCCCTCCAGAGGTTGGTGGAAAGCAGAAATCGCACTGAGATGAACCCGCACCGAAGTGGTTTTCAAGCCGGAGCGCGACAAATGAAATAAATATTCTAAAACCGAGGATACCGGAACTGATACCGGATCCAGGTGAAAAGACGAACACCAGGTGGAAAACCTGGTCCATTTCTGCGCATAGCAAAGCCTCGTCGAGATCTTGCGGGAGGCTTCCAACACCTCCTTCACCGATTGAGACAGGTCCGGAGGAGTCAGGGAACAAGAAACCAAGCTGTCAGGTGCAATGACTGCAGGTTGGGATGTAACATGGATCCTTGACTCTGAGACAGCAGAGAAGGAAAGACAGGCAGAGGAAGAGGCTCCCTGGCACTGAGCTGAAGTAGCAGGGAGAACCAGTGCTGACGCGGCCACCGAGGTGCTATGAGAATCATCGTGGCCATGGACGATTTTAGATGTACTAACGTTCGCATGATCAGAGGGAAAGGAGGGAATGCATACAGGAACCTCCCTTCCCAATCGAGGAGGAAGGCATCCGCTTCCAGACGATCCCGCGAGTACATCCGAGAACAATACAGTGGTAGTTTGTGTGTCTCCGGAGAGGCAAACAGATCCACCTGAGGCGTTCCCCAGCGAGCGAAAACCTCGCGCAGAACTGCTGAGTGTAGAGTCCACTCGTGCGGTTGCAGAAGTCGACTGAGTTTGTCCGCCAGACAATTCAGTTCTCCTTGGATGTAGACCGCCCGGAGGAAGATGTTCCGGGAGACCGCCCACTCCCAAAGGCGAAGAGCCTCGGAACAGAGGGGCCAAGACCCCGTTCCCCCCTGCTTGTTCACATAGTACATTGCCACCTGATTGTCCGTGCTGACGAGGACCACCTGGTCCTGCAATATGTGAACGAAGGCTCGAAGTGCTAGGAAGATGGCCCGCAGCTCTAGCACGTTGATATGACACTGACGGTCTTCTGCCGACCACAGGCCCTGCGTGCGAAGACCGTCGAGATGGGCTCCCCACGCGTACTCCGAGGAGTCCGTGGTCAGGACCTTGCGAAAAGGCGGAGTGCGGAACAATAGCCCCATGGACAGATTTGAAGAGTCTGTCCACCAACGCAGCGATTTCCGCAAGGGCGGAGTCACCGAAATGAGGCGAGACACCGGGTCGCACTCCTGACGCCACTGGGACGCGAGGGTCCACTGAGGGATCCTCAGATGTAGCCTCGCAAACGGCGTGACATGTACCGTCGAGGCCATATGGCCCAGCAGCATCATCATGCGCTTGGCCGACACCCTCGATAGTTGAGAGACCTGGCGGCTCATCCGTACCAAGGCTTCCAACCGCTGGGTCGGCAGGTAGGAGCGTAGGCGCACCGTGTCCAGCACCGCACCTATGAATTGAAGAGACTGCGACGGCCTCAACTGAGACTTTGGAAAGTTTATCTCGAACCCGAGAGTTTGCAGGAAGGCAATAGACTGTCGGGTCGCTGAGATAACCCCCTCCCTGGTCGGGGCTTTGATGAGCCAATCGTCCAGGTAAGGGAACACATGGAGTCCACGTGACCTGAGGGCTGCTGCAACCACCACCATGCACTTCGTGAATACTCGTGGGGACGCGGCCAGGCCGAAGGGCAGTACCCTGTACTGGAGGTGGAGGTCCCCCACCTGGAATCGTAAGAATCTTCGACAGGCGGGGTGCACCGGAACATGGGTGTATGCTTCCTTCAGGTCGAGGGAGCACATCCAGTCCCCTTCCTCCAAGAGGGGATACAAAACCGGGAGAGATAGCATTCGAAACTTCTCCCGGGCCAGGAATTTGTTGAGCTTCCTGAGGTCCAGTATGGGGCGCAGGTCCCCGGTCTTTTTTGGGACCAAAAAGTAGCGGGAGTAAAACCCCGTACCCCACTGGTCCTTGGGGACCGGCTCGACCGCCCGAAGCTTCAAGAGGGCTTTGGCTTCGGTTATAAGGGTCGGTAGCTGCGAGCGGTTGCAGGGGACTAAACTTGGGGGACTGTCCGGCGGCGAGGACACAAAGTTGAGCGAGTAGCCCTCGGAGACGATCCGGAGCACCCAAGCGTCTGAGGTAATCCCGGTCCATGCCTCCCGGAAGGACCGAAGACGGCCCCCGATAGGAAGGGGTTCCTGTGAATGTGCGGAGGGGAACCCGCCCCGTCCGCTCAGCCCGTCAAAAGGAAGGCGCGGGCTTAGAAGGGCCCTGCGCCGGGGCTTGGGTTTGTCCCCCTCTGCCTCGCTGAGACGGACGTCTCGGAGGCGGTCTCGAGAAAGCCGGGGTCGACTTCTGAGGGTATCGGCGCGGCGGAGGCCGAAAGGGTTTCTGCGGCGGGGGCCTAGGTTTGGGGCGGACCAGGGATGCTAGAGAGCGCTCCTGTTCCGACAAGCGCTTGGTCGCCGCATCCAATGACTCGTCGAATAACTCGGACCCCACACAAGGCAAGTCTGCCAGGCGTTCCTGCAGGTTTGGGTCCATGTCGAGGGTGCGAAGCCAGGCCAAGCGGCGCATGGCCACCGCGAGGGCCGACACCCTCGAAACCAGCTCAAAGGCGTCGTACACTGCATGGAATAGGTACAACCGCAATTGAGACAGGTTGGACATAAACTTATCGAATCCTGCTCTTTGGGAGTCCAGTAACGAGTTTCGATATTGAGGAAGGTCCTTCACCATACCACGCAAATAGGAGGAAAAGGTGAAGGCGTAATTTAGAACCCTGGTGGCCATCAGGGAATTTGAATAGAGGCGACGGCCAAACTTGTCCAGGGTCCGCCCCTCCCTGCCGGGTGGAACCGCCGCAGAAACCCGTGAGGGCTGTGATTTTTTAAGAGCAGACTCCACCAGAAGAGACTGGTGTGAGAGCTGCGCCTTATCGAACCCTTTAGGGGGAATCGTCCTATACTTCGATTCCATTTTTGAAGGCACGGACGTGACTGTAAGAGGGTTTGACAAGTTCTTCAGCCAGGTTTGCAGAAGGACACTGTTGAGAGGGAGTCTAGGCACCACCCTAGGAAGAGTGGGGAGGTCCTGTTCCTCCAAAAATTCTTTGGAATACCGAGAGCCTACCATCAGGTCAATCCCCAGGGCTTGGGCCATGTCCTGAACGAAGGATGAAAATGAGGACGGCCTAGCCTGGGGAGACGGGGTTCTCGACCGCCCCACCGAGGAGAGGGGGGAGGCCTCATGGGAATAATGAGGATCCCTAACCGATCCTGAATCCCAGGATCCCCTCTCGAGGGCCCTCGAGGGGGAAGGGGAAGTTATCCTCCTCGCAGAACCCTTGGGTGAGGACCCAGGGGTTCGTGGGACACTCTCCCGTTTCCTCGGCGAGGCGGCCCGGGAAGACTTCCCATGAGGTGAGCGGAGGAGCCTCGGGTTGTCGAGGCGCAACTCCGACACCTGCAGCGCCTCGCCCCCGAACGACGAGGAACGGTCGCGCCGAGGCGAGCCTCGGGGCCGCTTAGACTTCCTCGATCGACGCCCCGTCCGAGGTCGCGTCGAGGGCGAGGCGTGTCTGGAAGACCCGGAGGAAGAGGAGGAAAGACGGCGCACTCTGCGCAACTTTTCTTTGGGCCTTACACTCCGCTCAGGGGGTTCCCCCGAGGTCGAGGTCCGGGGCGGGGCCGAGACCGAGGTGAACGGGGCCACAGTACCCGAGACCGAGGTCGCCGAGGCCGGGGCTCCCGAGGGAGCCGAGGCCGGGGCCTCCGAGACCGAAGGCGCCCCGGCCGAGGTCGAGGCCGCCGGAACCGCAGCACGCTGCAACACTTCCAGGGCTCCCGACAGCTCCGATGAGATCAGAGCTCGGAGGAGATCCTGGAAGGCCGGAATCCCCACGAAGGTGGGGAGTTCCGAGTCCGGGGCACACTCCCTGGAGGGCGACCTCGGTCTCGAGTATTCCCTCGGGGTGTGCGGAGTCGAGGTCCGATGCGGGGCCGGGGTCGACCCACCCGCCTTGGCCTGACTCGAGGATGGCTTCTTTGCTGAAGGGGATGGAACAGAGGACTTACCCGAAGCTTGCTTCACTGACGACGCCTTCGAGGAAGAGGGCCGAGGCGAGGCCGAGGCCCCCGAGGACGCCGAGGCCGAGGTCAAGGCCGGGGCCGAAGCCGAGGCCGACGTCGAGGCCTTAGGCGGCGCGTCGACGGCGAACAATTCGGCCATTCTTGCCTTACGGCGACGGAGGGCCCTGTTTTGGAAGGTAGCACAGCGATCACACGAGTCTGTCGGATGTTCGGGCCCAAGACAGACAATGCACCACCGGTGAGGGTCAGTGATGGAAAGCAACCTCTCACACCGGCTGCACTTTTTGAATCCCGTAACAGGACGGGACATTCACGAAGAAAAAGAAGAAGGCCGGGAACGTACCGACGTCCCGCGGCCACGGATTCCGGGAGCCCCCGGAGCCCGAGGAAAAACGAAAGACTTTTTTTTTTTTTTTTTTTGAAAGGAACGAAAAGAAAAACAGCACCGCGAACTAATTCGAAGGGAAAACAAACTAAACGCGGCAGCTAGAAGGCAAAAACACTGGAGCTCAGATCCACAGGGCTTTCTTGCTCCGCGGAAAAATTTGAACTGAGGGCCACGAGGTGGGATGCGCCCTCTAGTGGGCGAGAAGGCATGCACATGCGTGGTGCAGTGTGCAAACTTGAAACTTCAATCAAGTTTGCTTGAAAAGCTGTCCGCGCCGGGGCTCCGTAGATGACGTCACCCACATGTGAGAATATCATGCCTGCTTGTCCTGGGATAAACTAAGGATGTTTAAAT
>NW_022985973.1:0-6052 GCF_902459505.1 Geotrypetes seraphini
TTCCTGTTCTGATCTGTCTTTATTTCAAATGTGATGGTATCGATGTGCTGCTTGTTCACAGGTACATAGTGCGGTTTATCGTACGTGAGGGTGATAAACTTATCCACTGGCCCTAGAACTGGAACACAGCGCAACAGTTGTACAAAATGGTCACTGGTGCTCTACAATATCGGTGTACACGTAGAGGCTATTAAAGCCGGCCTCTATATTTGCTGGGAAATGAGAAAGCCTTGTATTAACATTAGCCTTTACCCCCAAAATGGTTGCCAAATCACCCCTTTCAGAAATAACAGACTTATCCTCTGATTTTACATGAATTCTTCACGTATTGGGGTCATATATGATTCTCGGCGGTCTCTCAGACTCATAGGCGCTTCTAATGTCATGATTCATGGTTTCCAATAACTTCCCCATGGTCGCATAATATCCACTCTTGATTGTAAATTGGCGTACATTTCCTTCTGCTGAGGTGACAACGTACTTTATGTCTTCCTTAATATTTTCCCAAGTATGTGGGTATTGTATTTCCACCAGCCCCGCTTCCCACGGACCCTGTAAGTCCAAAGGCCTAGCTATTTGTATGGTGAAATTAGAGCTGGTATTATGGGGAAACATAACTGCCAAAGCATTGCTAGGCAATGTGATATAAAAGCCACCGTCATTCATTTTGTTTTTTTCTCTCTCTGTGCTGCTTCAAAAGACAAAATCAGATGTCTTGAACCTCTGAGGCCTTCACCCAACTGTTAAATTTATCAGGCCACCCCTTCCATTTCACGAGACAAATTTTGTTCTTACCCCCTCCTTTTACCTTTAGAACCTTTTCGATATGGTATATTCTGTCCTCTAGAGGCTTGACTTTTAGTAATTCTTCAGGATAAAAAGAACCTTGTATAGCTTCGCTATCGTAATCCTGTATCTTGTATATTGTTCTCTGACCCCTGTTTAAAAAACATCTTTTATTATAAATATTTCATCCGTCCATGTTTGTTCGTAACCTTTCTGAAATCTTCCTTTAAGTTTTGATAGCCTTACATGGTCTCCTTTCATTAAGAGATCCTTGGTGGGATCGCATTTGATGTTACTGCCGTAGACTGTTTTCCAAATCTGCAAAGAGTTTGAGGGTGTCACATCTACAGGCCTCGCCTGTATCGTTCTGTGAAAACTATAATTATAGCTGTGCACTATAGCCTGTAGGACGTCTTGATAAGTAAAGGTATTATGGGCTGTAAAATATCTCCACATTTTGGATTTTAAAGTCCTGTTAAATCTTTCCACTACAGCTGCTTTAACATCATTATGGGTCACAAAATGGCTAACACCTTTTTGTTTTAATAAATTCTTCAGAGACTTATTTAAAAATTCTTTACCCTTGTCTGTTTGAAGTTTTTCAGATGTACGCCCTAAATTAAATATTGTTTCAAAGGCTTCGGTAACTTCATGACCAGTTTTTGTTTTTAAAGAAACGATCCATGCATATTTTGACAGGATATCTATTACCGTTAAGATGTATTTGTAACCGTTGTTATAAGGGGCAAAGGCTGACATGTCGACTAAGTCACTTTGCCACTGTCTGTCAACTTCCGACACAATTGTTTTATTTCTTTTAAAATGGATTCTAGCCGGTCTGTGTAAATTGTATGCATTTTGACCGGTGACCCAATCCACCACATCTTTTCTCCGGACTGTTATATCACTCTTTTTAGCCGCTTGAAGTAGAGGGTTAATGCCTCCATAGCTTCCTGCCATGTATGGATCATAATAAATTTGCTTCAATAAAGATTCTTTCATAGCTTTGCCTTTTTAACAGAGCCCTGTTAGATGACATGGGTGGGGTGGGGCCATGGGAGGGGGTGGGGCCATGGGCAGTGCTACCACCATTCATTCCTATGGGAGGGGTGGGGCTTGGGTGAAGAGTGGGGTTGGACCATGGGTGGGGGTGGGGCCATGGGCGGGGCTACCACCATTCATTCCTATGGGAGGGGCGGGGCATGGGCAGAGACTAAGGCGGGGCCATGGGTGGGGGCAGGGCCATGGCCGAAGACTAAGGTGGGACAATGGGTGGGGCTTAACCCAGAAGTGAACGCTGATTGGTCGATCCTTATCTTTGACAGCTGTCAATCATTTTGACATGAGGTGTACCTATTATACTACTGCACTTGAAATTTACAATCTTAGTCTGACCTATCAAAATATTTAATATTACAGAAATGATTTTGTTTGTAATCCTGAAATGCTCTGCAAGATGGAGCCCCAGTGTAATATTGGGTAAGAGCTCCGAGCTGTTGTTAATTTCCTCCACCGCCAACAGAAAGGCGAAGAAGTTATAGGTATTTTCTAGAAAATAACTTTAATAACATGAAGAGAATAATTTTATAAGAAGAGATGACCTAGAAATATTTGCAAAAAAAATATTTTTCTCTTGTTCTTTCTTTTCTATTTTGAATGGAGTTCTTTTCAAAATAGTAAACCACTTTGATCCTTTTTTGGCTATATACTCGAGGCTCATAATTAAAACAAAAAAAAAACATTTAAAGTGGCCTAAATCAGTACCAGATCATCCAAGTATCGATAGTCAAAACTGGTTTTAGATGTATCTAAAACCAGTTTAGGCCTTTCCCCTGCCTGTAAACGCATAGAGCAAAAAGAGTCATTCTGTAGCCACCGTGCCTGGACTAGGTGAATAGCACCCCCGGTGGACCACAGGTAAATTGCGCTGGCATGCTGCTCGATAAGGAGACAGTCCCCACAGACAAAATATCAAATAAAACAGTCAAGTGGAAACCAGGTAATCAAAATCCTATCCAGGGTTCTTCATTTCTCCACAAATCAGAATGGCAAACAAGAAACAAAAAGGCAAAATTCAAAACAAAAATCTGATCAGGATATACAAAGTCCTTGTGCTATAGCAAGTACAGCAGAGCTTCCTGCAGCTAGGCCTTACTTTGAAGAGAGGGTTAAGTTCACTTAGCACAGGGTAATAACCTTCACTGCATTACTTCCACAAAACACACAAATTCAAAAAAAGAAAAGTTCAGGAGGCCCTCAGCTCTCTGCTCCTGAGCTGGTGCAGGAGAACTGCCAAGTTTGTCTTCCAATATCATGCAATATTCAAATATTCCCACCCGAGGTCTTCACAAATTTCTCCCTCAGAAAACAGTTCTCAGTTCCTGTATGTTACTGCATTCAAACCAAAAGAAATGCAGTTTTTTAAAAAACCCAAACATTTCTCTAGTGGAACAAACTGTGAAAGCAATAGCAACAGTCCTTTATAACATTCCGGCTAAAGAGCCCTGCCCTCATCTTGGCCTTGAGTTGGGCCTCAGCAGTGCTTTGAGCCCATGTAGCAAAAAGGAAAACGAAACAAAAACTCTTTCAAATTAGTCACTGGCAATTCAAGCTCTGGTAATTGTTCATACAAAAACCCAAAACATCATTCACAAACAAAATTGCAGAGCAGAGGTATGCTTTGGAAACTTTCACATGAAACAAACACAGTTTTAGAGCTCAGTGGGCCTTACAAGCAACTCCTATTTCCATTTCTTCCTCTAGAGGCATGGCTTCAGCTCCCTGGTCTGGAGCTAAATGATCTACTTCCATGGGTTCCAGGCTATTCAATTGCTCTGGTCTAGCTGGCTGCTGAGCCCAAGAGAGAGGACCTTTTCCCCTCCTTGGCCTCTCTGATTCTGAAGGGAAAGCAGCTGGCTTTTCAGGGGGAAAGCTGCGCCCTGCTCTCAGTATGCCTGTGCTGTTCTGAGGCTCTCTTGGGCTCTCCCTGTGGATGGTCGCGTAAATGCAGGGTTTTCTCACAGGGGCATTTTGCCTAACCTAATATTCATAGGTTTGGAGATAAACCTTGCAGAGCTGGGCTGAGTTTCCATCTCCTCAGCTTCTGAATGGTCAGAAAGAAACTCATCTTCAGTCAGATCCTCCCTAGTGTAAACAGGGAACCTAGGCTGCTGGGCTTTGCGGGGCTTGGGAACACCTCTCCTGGGGTTTCTAGCTGGGACGACGTCAGGCACAGAGTCTGACTGGTCACAGTTTTTAGAGGAGGGGAAAGGATGGGAGGTGGGCCGACCTAGACATAGTCGTACAACAGGTATAACCAAAAGTTTAAATAGGTTGCCTAGTCGGCACTTATATCTGTTTTGACTTAAAAAAAGTCAAAACATGTAAGAGGCCACTGAGCAGATCACGGCTGCCACGATCAGCTCAGTGACCCCGGCAACCTGCCCACCCACCACCATAACGATCTCCTGAAGTGCCGCCAACCACGACACTTCGACATGAGGATTGCGGCATCATGACAGGCGAGATGAGGCATCTTTCCTGCCGTGATCCTCACCCCAGTGTCACGGTTCCCGGCATTTTAGATCGCTATTGAAGCAGGAGAGATACCCAATCTCTCCTGCCGCGATCCATACCCCCACACCAAACAGATCCGGGTAGGAGGGAGCCCAACCTCTCCTGCCCCAATGAACCCCCAACCCCAATGTGAAACAGGCAGGAGGGAGCACAACCCCTCCTATCCTGGGTGACCCCCTACTCTCACTAAGATATGGGCAGTAGGGATCCCAGGCCCTCCAGTCCATGATACACCCCCATGATGCCCCATCCAAACCCCCAATTGGCCCCCTGAACCCCCACAACAGCTGACCCTGCGACACCCATTCCCAACACCCCCTTACCTAAAATAAGTTGGCCAGATGGAAAGGTCCCAAGCCCTTCCACCTGGCAGGCCTACCATCTGCCAAATGGGGGGCCTTAGGGACTGATTGGCCCAGTTGCCTTAGGCCCCTCCTGTGGACTGGGTCTTAGGAACATGAGCTGGGTTGGCCCCATGTGCCTAAGGCCCCACCCACAGGAGAGGCCTAAGGCAACTGGGCCAATTCTGGTTGGCACAGGCACCTAAGGCCCCTCCTGTGGGTGAGGCCTTAGGCGCCTTGCCAAATTAGGCCCTAAGGCATGCCATTCGGCAGATGGTGGGCCTGCTGGGTGGATGGGCATTGGACCCGTCCATCCATCCAATGTTTTTAACGTATGAGGGGTTGTCAGACATGGGGGGATCGGCAGGTGAGGGTCTTGGGATTCAGTGGGGGCAAAGTAGGGGTTGGGGCAATCGGGGTTACATCGAGGGCAGGATGGCCTGGGCTCCCTCCTGCCTTTATCTTACTGGGTGTCGGAAGGTAGGGTGTTGAGGGGATTGTGATTTTCCAGGGCAGGAGGGCTTGGGCTCCCTCCTGCCCCTCTCATTGCTAGGGGGTGGATCACAGCAGGAGAGATGGCTCATCTCTCTTGCCACAATGGTGATTGCCCACCCCCCAAATCACAGCACTTCGGAGTGAGGATCACTGCAGGGGAGGTGCCATGGTTCGGGGAGGTGAGCAATTGCAATTGCATCAAGAGAGATGAGCCATCTCTCCTGCTGAATTCATTGCAGCAGCTGTGACTCAGTTCTGTGGCCCCTTTTTCAGCGCTTATACCTGTTTTGACTTGGTCTAAGTCAAAATGTATAAATGCCGACTAGGCAACCTGCCTAAACCTTTGGGTATACCTGCTGTATGGCTATGTCTAGGTTGGCCCACTTCCTGCCACCTCCCACCCTTTCCCTGCCTCTAAAAATACCTCTTTTCACTCTATGCATTTAGAGATACGTCTAAAACCAGCTTGGGTTATGGGTACTTGAATTATCATGCTTTATGATCGTCCAAGTACCCATTTAGGCCACTTTCTAGACATTTTTTTATTTTGATTATGTGCCCCTTATTGTATGGCTGGTAAGAATCCACCTGCTATAGTTTCTCATCCGTTTAGGTACTAATCGATGGGCAAAAATATTCACCAACTTTGAATGGAGACATTGAACCTTGAAATGTAATTTTAAACTCTAGAATAACTCATGAGACTCCTTTTAAAAACTGTGATAGCAGGTTCTACTGCAGGGAACCACGCTGAATGGTGCGCACTGCTCCTGACATTTATTGAGTTCCTATAAATGTCACAAGCTGCACGGGCCATTCAGCGTGGCTCTCTGCGCTAGAAACTACTATCACAG
>NW_022985973.1:6152-10179 GCF_902459505.1 Geotrypetes seraphini
AGGAGATATGGAAAAAGCATATAAAATGGAAAGGGGGTAATTCTAATTGTTATAACTAAAGAAATATAAGATGAATATATATACCAAAAAATATATATATATAAAAAAAAAAAAAATTTAAGAAACAGATAGATTAACAAACCTGTTAGTCGTCATTACAGGTTTTCTAGATATACAGCAATAAATTTCAACATAGCAACAATAATGAATAACAATTAAATGATGTATATAAAAAATATAAAAAATATATAATGAAAACAGTGATTAAAAGACATTGAATGAAATGGAATAAAACCATTGAAAAATATTGAATTACAAGGCATTCTAGCTAATGGAAAACAACACAAAATAGTAATAAATGAAAATATGTACAACAATCCTGAAATCTCATCAACTTTTTGAACAACAGAAACTTTTAATTTTTCAACACTTTTACGACCGTGCTTTACGGTCCCGCTCCGGCTATATCACTAGAAATTTACAGTATCCTCTCACTCGGCAGTTTTCTTCAGCGCGTTACTAACGTCGCAGTTTTCACAGCGTGTCACTAGCGGTTCAGTTCATACAGCTTGTCACTTTTACTGGTAAGTTTTCTATACGATTTTTTTACTCTATTTTTCACCTCGTACTTAATTTTTATGTCTCTTAACATGCGGCACTTGCTTTTCAACTTCCCTTCCCCAGCTCAGTTTAAAAGCTTTTCTTTAAAATCTATCTGTTTCTTAAAAAATTTTTTTTTTTTATATATATATATTTTTTGGTATATATATTCATCTTATATTTCTTTAGTTATAACAATTAGAATTACCCCCTTTCCATTTTATATGCTTTTTCTATATCTCCTGATAGTTATATGTCTAAGGTCACCCCTTTGATATATTTTTTTTTATATTTTTATTATTTATTTATTTTTTCTATATTTTTTTATATTTTTTTCTTTACTTAATAGGTATGTATTATATACCTTGTGCTTACAATATTACCATTCTCTTTTCCCTTTTTATTTTATTTTTTGCCTTTTATACTTTTTTATAAACAACATCACTTATCAGATACTTTGAGAATTATATAAAGAATATATATATGTATTTATTATTTATTTTTTCTCCAACTGTTCTTCTCTTTTCATACTCTTGAAAAATTTGATTATTTTAACATTTTATTTATTATTATTTTTTTTATAATATTTTGGTTTTTAAATATTGTGCTTATATTCATTAGGACCCCTGATGAAGATTATACGAAACACGGACCGTGTTGGGTCCCTTGCCTAGAAAGAGGTTTTTAATTTATGATTTATTTGTTATAAATAAAGTCTGCCTGCATCGTGTACAAGGTCTGCAGATTGTTTTGTTTGCTAACAAAACCTGAAAGCCCCTGCACATCTGAGAAAATCATGGAATGTAACCCCCTCAAACAAGCAACTCTTGGTGCTAATTGGCATTAATTAAATCTTCATGTATAGATTTAGGTGTGGAATTTGTGCTTAAATTTTACATCAGTCCAAAAAGGGGGCATGGAAGGATGATTTATGGGTTGATCAGTAGAATTCCTCAAGGTGACACACATAATTATAGAATAAGGTGGAATCCCTGCTTAATTTAAGGGCTCCTTTTACAAAGGTGCATTAGGGTCTTAACGTGTGGAATAGCGCACGCTATAATGTCGCATGTACTAGTTGCTACCGCCTCCTTTTAAGCAGGTGGTAATTTTTCGGTTAGCGCATGCTAATCTTGTGTGTGTGCTAAAAACGCTAGCGCACCTTAGTAAAAAGAGCCCTAAGGCCCTGATTCTCCAAAAGTGCGTCCCAATTTTAGGCAGCTGTAGACATCCTACAGCTGTCTAATCAGCCAATCGGGTTGCACGTTTTTTTTAAAAAAATGCTCCCCAGGCAGGCCTGAAGGCACCTCCGGGAGCCTAGGGAGATCCGCAAGATGCCTAAGCTTGCCTACAGGCCTTAGGCGAACTTAGGCGGCCCTACGCGTCTCCCTAGTAGAGGAAGAGACGCTTAAAATGTAGGCCAGCAAATGCTGGTCTACATTGTAAGTAGACGCGGGCCGCTATACTGATCGCGGCAAGAGATCTCCCTGCTGCAATAAAGTATAGCGGCCGCGGCCGCCTGTCCCATCACTGACAGGAGGATGCCTAACTCCTCCTGTCGGAACCCCTCCCCCCGGAACCCCCTCCCCCCCAAACTCGTAATCACCGACAGGAGGATGCCCAACTCCTCCTGTCGGAACCCCGGAACCCTCTCCCCCCCAAACTCGTAATCGCTGAAAGGAGGATGCCCAACTCCTCCTGTCGGAACCCCGGAACCCCCTCCCCCCCTAACTCTTAATCGCCGACAGGATGATGCCCAACTCCTCCGGTCGGAACCCCGGAACCCCCTCGCCCCAAAACTCGTAATCGCCGACAGGAGGATGCCCAACTCCTCCTGCCGGAAAGCCCAACGACCCCCTGCCCCAACTAATCTCCCTCCCCCAACTAACCTTTCAATGTTGGTCAGCTGGACGGGTCTTGCTGCCGTCCAGCCGACGGGTCTGCCACGTGGAAATGAGACGGCACGCCCCTTTCCCGGCCCATCCCCGCTAAATCTAAGGCCTGATTGGCCCAGGCTGTAGAAGCCTGGACCAATCAGGCCTTAGGCATAGCGGGTCCACCCATCCCCACTAATCCTAAGGCCTGATTGGCCTAGGTGCCTAGCCTGGGCCAATCAGGCCTTAGATTTAGTGGGGATGGGCCGGGAAGGGGCGTGCCGTCTCGTTTCCACGAGGCAGACCCGTCGGCTGGACGGCAGCAAGACCCGTCCAGCTGACCAACATTGAAAGGTTAGTTGGGGGAGGGAGATTAGTTGAGGCGGGGGGTTGTTGGGCTTTCCGGCAGGAGGAGTTGGGCATCCTGTCGGCGATTACGAGTTTGGGGGGGAGGGGGCTCGGAGTTCCGACAGGAGGAGTTAGGCATTCTCCTGTCGGTGATGGGACAGGTGGCCGCAACAACCGCGGCCGCTATACATATTGCAGCAGGGAGATCCCTTGCTGCCATAAGTATAGCGGCCGCGTCTAATTTAACCCGATTCTCTAAAGACACCGGTTACAGAATCGGCGTTTAGTATAGAATGCCTCTCCCGGGCGGCCTGCCTGGGGAGCATTTTTTTTAAAAAAACGTGCATCCCGATAGGCTGATTAGAGAGCTGTAGGACGTCTACAGCTGCCTAAAATCGGGACGCATTTTTGGAGAATCAGGGCCTAAGTGTCTATATTTGTACCACATTTCAGATGGTGTAAATGGCCATGCCTAATGATAGCTGTGGCTCCCAATTCAATTCATAGATAATGGAATCTCAAAAGTATTCTGAGTCTCTATTTGGAGTTTCTGTGGAGTTTTTTTTCTGGATTAAGTTCATCCTAACTCTAAGAACCATTTATAGAATAACTCTCAGCAATGATTTTTATTAAGATCCAGGTATTGAATCCAGTACATTACTATATGTGTAACATAAAAATCCTATCCAAAATAGCCCTTTAAATCCAAATTTGGACATTTCCTGTAAAACATCAAAAGTTGTAAGTATAAGAACTGCCATTTTTGAAAGCTGGACTGCTAGACATCCAAATATTTTTATTCATGTACTTTAATATCTAAGTGACCAGTTTGACCAAATTTATATCTCTTTTTTTTTTTTTTTTTTTCCACAAAAGCATCCAAGTTGGAACCTTCCAAATTTATACTATTTGAACATGGGAGTGACTACCATTGTAATGGACTGGCCACTCACACATTCCAAGATAAGTGAGGCTTCTGCTTTGAACTTCACATAAAGGGTGCCACACATACATCTCACCTCAACCCCCAAGTAATTTATGATGAGCCCCGTAAACTCTCCTCAAATCAATTATACCCACCTCTCTACAAGCCCCTTTGGCTGCAGGTGGTATTGTGGGGTTTTTAGTGGGTTTTGGTGGCCTCACATTTTCCACCAAAAATGTACTGGTTAAAGTGATTTAAGGTCTTGGCTCTTCCTCTCTAT
>NW_022985974.1:0-405 GCF_902459505.1 Geotrypetes seraphini
GATAGTGGTATAAGCAATATTTTACTCCAAATGTATCACCAGAAAGAGAGGATAAGAAGACAATGAAACAGAAGATAATCCAGCAGTGCCAGCAACGATTGGAACAAGTGATATCCAACTTTTGCAATCTCACCGGGGGTCCAATAAACTCTGTACAGTGCTTCCCCGGTCGGCGATTCACAGTCCCAGTCATTCGCGATATTTTCCGACCGGGCAGGCAAGTGAAGTTGGGCCTCACCAAGCAGGAGCTGCGTGTCAAAGCAGCTCCTGATTGGTGAGATCCGACTTTAGTGCAGGAAGAGGCAGTTGGAGCATACTGCGAGTGATTTCCTTTACTCACCAGCGCTCCGGCTGCCCTCTCCTGTCTCCCGCTGAAAACCATATTCACGGTTTTTCAAGATTTGC
>NW_022985974.1:505-6895 GCF_902459505.1 Geotrypetes seraphini
TACATTAGTAGTATAATGGGTACACGTCATGTCAAACTGATTGACAGGTGAGATAAGATAAGGATCGACCAATCAGCGTTCACTTCCGGGTTAAGCCCCGCCCATTGTCCCGCCTTAGTCTCCGCCCATGGCCCCGCCCCCACCCATGGCCCCGCCCTAGTCTCCGCCCATGGCCCCGCCCCTCCCATAGGAATGAATGGTGGTAGCCCCGCCCATGGCCACACCCCCACCCATGGCCCCACCCCACCCTTCACCTAAGCCCCGCCCCTCCCATAGGAATGAATGGTGGTAGCCCCGCCCATGGCCACACCCCACCCATGGCCCCACCCCTCAAGCCCCGCCCCCATCCCCACCCCCTCAAGCCACGCCCCCACCCATGACCCCGCCCCCTCATGTCCCGCCCCGGAAATGCATTTTTGATGACATCACCGGAAATGGGGGCGTGTTTAACCCCGAAAATACGCTTTCTGATGACATCACCGGAAATGGGAGTGCCTGCCCCTACCGGAAATGCGCTTTTCTGATGACATAGGCGGAAATTGGGTAAATGACGCGGCGGAAATGCGCTTTTCTGAACACGTAGGCGGAAATAGGGTAAATGACGCGGCGGAAATGCGCTTTTCTGAACACGTAGGCGGAAATAGGGAAACAGACTTAGTCAAAACCCCCCACCCAGAAAAGAAGCGTCTTTATTTTAACAGTTTTTAGTTAAAAGACAGGGTTTAAGAGCTCACAGATAGAGCAGATCACAAAACAAAAGGCATTCACAAAATCTTTCCACTACAGCTGCTTTAACATCATTATGGGTCACAAAATGGCTAACACCTTTTTGTTTTAATAAATTCTTCAGAGACTTATTTAAAAATTCTTTACCCTTGTCTGTTTGAAGTTTTTCAGGTGTACGCCCTAAATTAAATATTGTTTCTGAAGGTACCTTTTAGGATAAGGCCCTCCGTTAGTAGTGCAGAGACTTGAGCCAGAGACTGAAGAGATTAAAAAAAAGGCTTTTATTAATCAAGCATATATGCTGGACTTCTGAGCAGAACTGGCTGCATAAACAGAAGACCCTGAGAATTTCAAACACAAAGATTATATAGGGTCCTAACCAGTCCGAACCAGTTTAACCAGTTCTGACCAAAAGGTAGGAGCAAAGAGAAAAACAAAACCATAAATCCATCCTATAATCTATACATCAATGGCTAGCTAACATCTACATTCCTTTGCCTCCTGGCTGTACCAGGCACTAAGACAGATACATAGAACAGGCCTGCATGCATACGTGATTTCTCAGAGCAGTAAAATGGAGTCACAAGTTGTTCTTTGTATAATTATGACCCATTGATCTAAAAGGAATTTCTTCATCTACACTGTGACCCAGCTATGTCAGCTAGCTAGGGATCCTTCATTCCCAACTTTTCTTCTGTAGGCTAGCTGACTAGCTGGGTTACGGGAGGTCAGGGCCATCTGTATCAGAGGTGGGGACTGGGTGATAGGAGGAAAGGGCCAGGACTAGAGCGGTGGTACTTTTGTCAATCGTAGTCCTAATAGTATGGTTAAGGGTTTTCAATAAACATGGTAACAGGCAAGGAATATGACAGAGAATACCAGGAAAATTATGGTGAGGGCTTTAAAGAGTCCCGGTTTGGAGGCCCAATCAGTCAGTGAGTTAAGTCCAAACATATCAGCAGAAAAACCCTTCCAAGTCTGGACAGGAACGTGAGCTAATCTGGTAATTTTATCTATGACCTCTTCAACCACAAATCCTTCATCATCTAGTTGTAGACAGCAGTTGGAAAGATTGAATTTGCCACATACCCCTCCTTCAGCGGCCAATAGATAATCTAAGGCCAGTCGGTTCTGATAGATGGCGGTACGCATCATAGTGTTCGCTTTGGCCAGGGCTCCCAGGGCCCTAGCTGTTTCATTGGTGATAACTTCTAAAACCGCCTGCAGTCGTATGAGGCGGTTAAGCATGTAGATTGGGGTCCGGTACCCAAACATACCATCATCAGCCCAAGTAGCAGGACCGTAGACAGCAATGATGCGCTCCGGGGGCCAAGTGTCATCCCATTTACCGATTTCCAAACTTCTTTCAGGACGGGCCCGTTGATCGAATACTGGGACAGCCAGATGTTCTCCTTCGGATAACGGGAGGAGGAAGAAGGCTGGTTTGATAGTGCCCAGAACACAAGTGCCAGTCCAATTTGAGGGTAGAGTGGGGTATGCCGTTTTCCCACAGATCCAGTAGTATCCTTCCGGTGCAGCCCAAGGGGCAGAAGCAGGCAGGTTGAGGTAGACATTTAATGTGGTAGCGTTGCCAGTAGTATTCCATCGTCTGGGTATTTTTAACTTAGGATCTCCGGTCCAATAAGTCCAACCGGGCTGAGAGGTGCTGTTTTTAGTCCATAAGGATTGGCACTGCAGGTGTCCAACACGAGTGGTAAAGGATGGTCCGAGACGCTGTATGCAGTGTTTTGCCAGAATGGAGTTTTTCAGGGGCCAGCTGGGTGCCCGCTGTAAGTTGGGGGTGTAGTTGTAAGACGGGAGGCTGGCCAGCCGGAGCATGGAAACCTGTTTAGCCTCCCATGGCCATTTCTCTCCCATATTTGTGCCCCCGCAGACATAACAGTTTGTCAGATTTAAGGTGGCTCCTATGGCTTCAGCGAACTGTATGAAAAGGTTGCGGGTGGTGGCAGAGGGCACAAAGTCTTGTTGGTCTAGTTTCATATGTTCATAAAAGTCAGGAAACACAATGCTGTGTTGTTCAGGGATCCGGTGTCTCTCAACGAGTTTGATGTGTAAGACAGTACCAGGGTCCGTGCCCTTACCGTATATCTGTAGGCCCACAAGATAGCGAGCTTTCCGGAGGCTATCATCGAGGTTCCATTTAAACGGCTGTAGGATAGTGAAGTTAAGTGGATTACAGTTCTGGAGGCCACAGTCAGAGGTAGTCACCCCTTTGGATAATATGGCTCAGGTGGTAGGCAGTCGGGTCATACCCCAAGTAGCCCAGGATACACATCTCCAGTAGTTACAGTAGTAGTGTTCGGAAGACCCTTCACAGTGGGACGGCTTCTGTCCCGCCAGGCACATGTATTTATCATTGTGCATATATTCCCTCCTCCATGCCAGGGCACCACAACGTCCAAGGAAGGTGGGGTTTTGGTCCATGGCATGGCAGGCATCAAAGAGGACTGAGGCCGGGACATAGGGATTAGTGACCAGGGTTTGTTGAATCAGGGGGCCCTGATCCCAGACTGACCTGACCTCTATCCAAGTATCCCTATTAGTTGCTTTGGGGTCAAAACAGATCTGTGAGTCTCCATTATTACATATAGAATATTCAACCTTGTTATATATACATACAGGGGTCACTAGTTGACCCTTACACTCATAATTAGTTTGAAATCTAATAACATTTTCCGTTTTGCCCCCATTGTCCACTAGTGCCACACAAGGGGCACACCCAGGCGTGGGAGGGGTAGGGGACATGGACAATGTTGGCAAGACGCAAATCACAAGCAGTATATACGCAACAGAGTTCATATTAAATATCTTGACAGATCTCTGGATCAGACGTGCGTGATTACTCTTCCAGAGTGTGGGGCAGCCGTGTGATTTTCAGTTGAAGGTCAGTAGGCCCTTTTTCACAAATGTACTCAGTAGCGGGCTTCACACGGCTGTAGTGAATCCAAGACTCGTGGCGGGACAATTTGACAGCTGTGGGAGAAGCAAGTAAGACAGTGAAAGGCCCTGTCCAAAGGGGTTTCAGCGGTTCTTTCTTCCATACTTTTAGCCACACTTGATCCCCAGGTTTGTAGAGGTGAACAGGGGTTGTAATTGGTAGCGGGGCTCTAGAAATGACCCAGTTCTGTAATTTCATAATGGTCTTTCCTAGCTGCTTTATCTCTGCGTCTGTGATAGCGTTCCCTATCTGTTCAAGAGACTCAGGGTCTGGGCTGACTATCGGCGGGGGTCGGCCATACATGAGCTCAAATGGGGACAACCGATTGCGTTTACCTGGGGTACAGCGGATGCGAAATAGAACAGAAGGAATCAGTTTGGGCCATGGCAGGCGGCTTTCCTCTGCCGCTTTTCCGAGGAGGGTTTTAATAGTTCTGTTGATGCGTTCAACTTGGCCAGAGCTCTGGGGGTGATAGGCCGCATGTAATTTCCAGGTGATTTGCAGAGCCCGAGAGACAGCTTGTGTGACTTGTGATATGTAGGCGGGGCCATTATCGCTGCCAATCACTAGGGGCAGGCCATAGCGAGGGATGATGTCATGGAGTAAAGCCTTTACTATTTCCCTACTTTTCTCTGTGCGCACTGGGTAGGCCTCTGGCCACCCAGTGTGGGAATCAATGAAAACCAGGAGGTAACGGAACCCATGGGAGGGGGGCAAGTGGGTAAAATCAGTAGAGAGGACTTGCATGGGGTGTGAACCGATAGGCTGGTGACCAGGAACGGGGGACCTGACAGAAGAGGGGTTATGTCGGAGGCAAATGACACAGCGGAGCAGGACATGGGAGATGAGTTGAGAGAGATTCGGGATATAGAAATTCTGTCGGAGAAGAGTGCGGAGAGCTGGGTTACCGGCATGAGAAAAATCGTGTGCACGTTGGACAACAGTGAGGGCCAGGAGTTGAGGGACGTACAGGAGGGGGGTGGATGTGTGAGAGGAAGGTATAGTAATCCATCCAGATGGGAGGGTGCAATGGCCAGATTGCTGCACGGCCCACTTGCGCTCGGGGTCAGTGTACTGGGGGGAAAGGGAATGAAGGAAAGGTTGAGGGGAGGAAAGGGATAACAGAAGAGGGGGTGTGGACGGACCTTGGAGGGCCGCCTGGCGAGCCGAGCGGTCAGCCAAGGCATTACCGCGGCTGATGAAATCACGGAGGCGACGGTGGGCCCGGCAGTGCATGATAGAAACTTTGGAGGGTAGCAAGATAGCATCCAAAAGGTCCAGGATGAGTTGGTGGTGTTGGATAGGGGATCCAGAGGAGGTGAGGAAGGAACGCTGGCGCCAGAGGGCAGCGTGGGCATGAACAGCTAGAAAGGCATATTTAGAGTCAGTGTAGAGGTTGCAGGTGGAGTTAGCACAGTATCGGAGGGCAGCTGTGAGGGCCACAAGTTCGGCTGCCTGGGCTGAGGGGGCAGGAATTAGGGAACCCGAAAGGATAACTATGTCTGTAGTGGTCACCGCATATCCGGAGCGACGAGTCCCGGACTCGTCCAAGAAGGAGGAGCCATCTGTGAAAAGGATATAGTCCGGGTCGGACAGTGGGCGATCAGAAAGGTCAGGGCGAGAAGAGTAGACAGAGTCGATAGCATGAAGACAGTCATGTGACAAGGAAGAGGGGGCTGCAGTGGAGAGGAGTGACAAGGAAGGGGGGGCTGCGGTGGAAAGGAGTACAGGAAGCAGGGTGGAGGGATCAAGGGGGCTCACAAGGACGAGGGAAAGGGTGGGGTTCTCAGAGAAGAGCGCAGTATATTTCAGGAGACGCTCATTTGATAACCAGAGGTGGGCCCGATAGTCCAAGAGGGAGAGGACATCATGCGGGACATGAACCGTCAAGTGCTGACCAAAGGTAAACTTAGAGGCATGGGCTACTAAGTCAGCGGCAGCGGCTACGGCCCGGAGGCAAGGGGGCCAACCAGAGGCGACAGGGTCAAGTTGCCGGGAGAGATAGGCAGCAGGGCGTTTCCAAGAACCGAGGGTTTGCAGAAGGACTCCTGAGGCAATTCCGGACCGTTCATGACAGTATAAGTGGAAAGGTTTCTCAGGATCGGGGAGGCCCAGAGCAGGGGCCGACAGGAGTGCAGAGCGCAGGGAGTCATGGGCCTTTTGTTGAGCGGAGGTCCAAAGGAAAGGTGAGCGATCAGGCCCTTTGGTAGCCTCGTAAAGGGGTTTAGCCAGAGTGGCAAAGTCAGGTATCCAAAGACGACAGTACCCAGCTATGCCGAGGAAGGTGCGGAGAGATTTACGGTCAGTCGGGGTGGGCAGAGAACACAGTGCCTCAGCCCGATCAGGTGGTAGGGAACGCTGGCCCTGTGAAATGGTGAAGCCGAGGTAGGTGACTGAGGGCAGAGAAAACTGAGCCTTCTTGAGGCTGACCCGATATCCACAGTCGTATAGGTGGAGGAGCAGGGAAAGGGTGTGTGTGTGCGCTGAAGAGAGGTCAGGGCAACAGAGGAGGAGATCATCAATGTACTGGAGAAGGCAGGCAGGGGGTGGAAGGGAAAAGGAGCTGAGGTCTTGGGCTAATGCCGTACTGAACAGGGTTGGGCTGTTTTTGAAGCCCTGGGGTAGTCTGGTCCAGGTTGCCTGGGTAGGGGATCGGGAAGGGTCAGGGTCCGGTCGCTCAAAGGCGAAAATGGGTTGACTGACCG
>NW_022985975.1:0-6845 GCF_902459505.1 Geotrypetes seraphini
ACACCCATCGATAAACTCAAAACATCTGAAAAGTATATTATTTACGATTGCGAATGTATGCAGGAAACAGGCTGGCACATTCCTAATTACATATATGCCGAGGACTTGTACGAAACAAGAAAATGGGAATTCAAGGGTCTAGAGTGTATTTTTGCTTTTATACAGGTTTTTTGTGACAAAAAATTTAAAGACTATACCTTCATAGCCCATAATGCCAAAGGCTATGACGGGTATTTTGTTCTTAGCCAACTGTTAAAGGAAAAGATGGACACAGATCTGTTGGTTCAAGGTGGTAAGCTTTTACAAATCACAGTAGAACCTTTAGCTATTCGTTTCATAGACTCTCTAAATTTCCTACCTATGAAACTTAGCAAACTTCCAAAGGCCTTAGGTTTTCCAGGCTGTAAGGGTTATTTCCCGCATTTTTTTAATACTCAGGAAAATCAAAACTATGTGGGGTGTATGCCGGATAAGGAGCATTATGGTGTGAGAAACATGATGCCTGAAGAAAAAGAGGAATTTTTAAAATGGTACAAGGACAACCAGCACAAGACTTTTGATTTGCAAAAAGAGTTGGCTTATTACTGTCAACAGGATGTTGCTATTTTGCGACAGGCATGTGTTCTCTACAGAGCAGAAATCATGAAAATGACACAGAAAGATGTGGTTGTAGAACGTGAGGGTACTTCAGAAATTCTAATGAATTGTTTAGACCCTTTCCAATATATAACACTAGCCTCTGTATGTATGGCCATGTTCAGATTTATGTTTTTAGAACCCAAGACCGTGGCGCTCATCCCCCCGGATAACTACCACAGACACAAAAAGAGATATTCATCCCCCTCTATTCAATGGTTGCTGTATCAAGAGGCTGCACAAAATATACAGATCATGCATGCTCTGAACGGGGGTGAAAGAAAGGTGGGGTCTTATTTTCTTGACGGTTACGCTGTCATTGATGGGGTAGAAACAGCTTTTGAATTTAATAGTTGCTTTTATCACGGCTGTCCGGTCTGCTATAATGATAAAGACCAGAATCCTGTAGCAGCCACGACCTATGGCTCTCTTTATTACAAAAAGCAGCTAAAGACAGCCTACCTGGAAAGCCTGGGCTTCAAGGTCGTAAGTCTGTGGGAGCATGAGTGGAAGCGGATGGTCAAAGAAAATGATAGGGGCTGTGCAGACTTCCTGGCTAGCGCTGCATTACCGCAACCCTTGGCCCCACGAGATGCCCTTTATGGGGGTAGAACAAATGCTGTTTCTCTATACTACAAAACAAAACCTGGGGAAAAAATACACTATTACAATTTTACCAGCCTATACCCATTTGTCAATAAAACAAAGGAATATCCAACAGGCCATCCGCAAATCATTTATGACAACTTTGATCCACCCACAAATTACTTTGGTTTTATAAAAGCAAAAGTATATCCTCCAAGAAAGCTCTTTTTCCCGGTGTTACCTGTCAGGGTGGGGGGTAAACTTATGTTTCCTTTGTGCCGTACGTGTGCCGACGCACGGCAACCAGAAACGTGTGCCCATACGGATGAGGAGAGAGCTTTCATGGGGACTTGGTGCACGGTGGAGATGGATGTTGCCATTGCAAAAGGTTATGTGGTTGTTGAAATCTATGAAATCTGGCATTTCGAGCAAAAATCTGACAGTCTCTTTTCTGAATACATCAAAATACACCTCCGTCAAAAACAAGAGGCTTCTGACTACCCCCGGTGGTGCAATGATACAGAAAAATAAAACATGTACATCTCTGATTTCTATAGAAAAGAAGGTGTACTTTTGCGGGGAGACCATATTCAGTTAAACCCTGCTAAATGCCAAATAGCAAAACTTTTCTTAAATTCTCTGTTAGGGAAATTTGGTCAAAGGACAAACCTGCCTACCGTTAGCATTTTCAGAGAGCCTGATGATCTCTTTAAATATCTGTTTTCCCCTGAATTTGAGGTTTCATCGTGTGACTTTATCGATGATGAAACAGCCTGCGTGTCTTGGAAGCACTCAAAAGACCGCACTACTTTGCCCGGTAACACTAATGTTTTCATAGCCTGTTTTACAACAGCCTATGCGCGTTTAGAGTTGTACAAACTTCTAGACAATCTACAAGAACGTTGTCTGTACTACGATACAGATTCTGTGATATTTGTGAGCCGCGAAGGTGACTGGAACCCCCCTCTGGGCGATTATTTAGGGGAGCTCACCAGTGAGATACCTGCAGATGAACATATAACAGAGTATGTATCAGCGGGTCCTAAAACATACAGTTACAAACTGACAAGTGGAAAGACCTGTATGAAAGTGAAAGGGATAACGTTAAATGTAGAAAACAGCCAGAAAATCAATTTTACAAGTTTAAAAGATCTAGTTTTTGACTACAAACCGGGTGCAGAGGGTTTACCCCCAGAAAAAGATAGGGGTGCAACAAACCGGTATTATAAGAAACAAAAAGAGGTGGGCTATAGAGACCGGTGTGATTAAAAAAACACAGCAAGTTGTGTATGACAAAAGAGTGAAGGAGGAGGATGGGTTCAGCACACTACCCTACGGATACTAGAACGGTGGATGCCCGCTGGTCGCACCCTTTCTCTTGTATATTAGCAGGACCGTCCAATTCAGGCAAGAGCTTCTTTGTTAAAAAACTGTTAGAACACGCTGGCCGTGTATTGTCTGTCATGCCTGACAATATTGTTTGGTGTTATAGTTGTTGGCAGCCTTTGTATAAAGAAATGTTAAATAAATATCCTTTTATTACTTTTACGGACATTTTGCCTGATACTTTTAACGATGACCGAATGTTTCCAACCCATAAAGTAAACTTGGTTATTATAGATGATCTAATGGATTCTGCCTGTAAAAGTGGCGAAATAGAGAATGCCTTTACTAAGTATGTACATCACAGAAACCTGAGCATCATATATATAGTTCAGAATGTTTTCTGCCAGGGTAAAACAAGCCGGACTATAACTTTAAACACTAAATACATGGTTCTCTTTAAGAATCCTAGAGATAAGTTACAGGTAGCCATTCTAGCTAGGCAGATGTACCCTGGAAAATCACAATTCTTTTTAGAAGCCTTCGAGGATGCCACCAGAAAGCCGTACGGCTATCTCTGTGTGGACTTAAATACCACAACGCCTGAGGCTTACAGATTGAGAACGGATATTTTCCCACCAGACTGGACAACGGTATATTGTGTAAAACCACAATCAACCTGTAAAAGGCTGTGAATACATAACCAGATCCCTTCATATATGCTGGGGCGTGTCTCAGGTAACATGTCTAGCCATGTAAAGAGAAACCTGCCCCTTTTAAAACTTTTAGTCCAAGCCTCGCCGCAGCACAGAAAAGCCATCCTGAATACAGCCTCTGATGATTTGGTGGTTGCTATAGCTGAAATCGCTCTCAACACCCTAAAAGGTAACATCCCGCTTTCACAAAACCAGATAAAGGTTTTAAAAGGGAAGCGTCACGCCATAAAAAGACTGTGTGATAAAAGATTAACCCTTAAGAAAAAAAAAGAAGCAATTGGTGAAACAATCGGGCAGATTTATAGGGCCCTTGTTAAGTTTTGCTATACCGTTGATAACGGGTCTTCTGACAAACCGCTGATGCATCATGCTGAAAAAATGTACCTGGTCCCTAGTCAACAACTCGAGCGCTTGAGAAACCCCGTAGACCGGGAAGAAAATATTAGAACCTCAACCATACTTAGGTTAGACGAGGAAATGAAAAACATACTGCAGAGCCCTGGTATGTCCGACCATGAAAAAGTTAAACGTTATTCAGAAGTGTTACAACGTTATCTCGTGTTGAACAGACAAAGGGATATGGAAAAAGAAAAGCTAAATGTGTATCTACAGGGACTGGTTGATGCTTCAACAACCCCCGCTCCAGAAAATAGTATACCACCCGACTCTGTGGTTCAAGAAGTATTAAACAGCATCAATACGCGCTATAGGAAAAATGCCGAAGTCCTGCTTAACAAACTGTCAAAAAACAAAAGTGTTGCATCCTGGGTGGGAGATGGTACATTTCTATACCAAGGAACACCTATCAGTGGTTCTAACCTGCTCGACCTCGTTCGCAGTGTTACGCAGACCCATGCTCTTTCAGAGCAAAGAAGGCCCCTAGGCTGGGGGGAGTTCATGCAAACCTTAGCTCAATTAAATATGCCTTCCTCGGTTGTAGGTAACGCAGCCAACAGAGAGGTACTGTTACGTCTCAAGGAGAGCCCAGCTATGAAGGTTCCTGAACTATATACAAAACCTGCCAAGACCAAAGAACTCCTTCCTCATAAAAGACGTAAATTATTACCCAGTTACCGGTGGTTGAGTGTATAAAAACATATCTTCAATAAAATAATGTTTTTTAAAAATGAAAATAAAAGACTGCAGACATTTTGATTTTAAGGTTTACTTTTTTTTATTTATTTAGAAACAGCATGACATTCATGGTAGGAAACACAGCCCTGGGGTGTATGAAATGGGTTTTGAAAAGGTCTACACAAGTCTTGTTTTTTATTTTTTACAAATTTCAGTACCATTTCATCATTTTGCATTAAATCTTCAGAATACATTTCTAAAATATTTTCAAAAGGTTGCCCTTTACAGCGATGATGTAAAAAAAAACACACAGTGATAGCCACAGGCCTCAGACAGCGGGTGCTGTAACTGTCTATTATGATATAATACAGCTTTACAGTGTTTATTGAAAAAGTTCATAATGCTGTTAGGAAAGAATAAACTATCCGGTGGTTATCCGTAAGAATCAAAAAATTCTCCTGTCCCGTCCCCGGTCACATAGAGGGCCAACCAGTGTTCACCTGGTAGGTTGTGTGGGTGTGTGTTCACGACAATTCCCACAGGTCTCCTTGGTATTTCTAATCCTGTTAACCAGTCACTGGGCAGTACATCTAAAAAAGATTCTGCAACACAGGAGTCCTTCTTTAAAACACGGAAGATTTGTACGGTGTTCATGTTCAAGAATGGTCAAAAAGAACATTCCTTCTATGATTAACTTCTATCAAGTTGTCGAAAACCCCATACACAATCATATTCACAGTGTGAGGTAAAGCTCTGGCAAAACGTATTTCAGCCCGCAGGTTACCGGTTTTGATCAGCGAGTAGTGGTCAGCGCACTCCTGGTCCAGCGATAGGTCAAAGGCTAGCAGCATATAACATTTGTAAAACTCCTGACGATCAACCAGGAGGGCGTTGTCTTTCAGGTGTTTACCGGTCGCTTGAATAAGCTGCATATATTCTCTCACACAATTTCCATTTTCAAAGTCAGGTTGTAGAGGTTTTCCGGGTACTTGTTCACCATCTACATACAGAGCTGCAAAATTAATATTGTAATGTTTAAAATTGAAAGGGTTTTTAGCGTAATTACCACTGAAAGCGTCGTTATCCACAAAGCCCAACACGATGAGCTTTGGTAACTGCCCCAAAAAGAGATTTTCCTGATTAGTCACACGGGCGCCGGCCGGTATGCTAAACACCTTCAACCCCACACGGTCTATCGCATACTTGGCGTTAGCTTTCAGTAGAGCTTCAGCATGTCCCAAGCGCACTCCAGGGGCCACTTTAACTCTCTTTACAAAGAGGGCAGCGTTTAAGATAAGGAGTTTATAATTTTGGTCAGGCATCACCGCTCATTAACAGAAAGAGTTTTTGTTACGTGACAGATTTTATTTTAAGATCTACGCCGTTGATGAGTAGCTTTTCTTGAAAAAATAGATCGCTGTGTAAATGTCCCAACAGTTCCACCTTGTGGCTAGATGCTGTAAAGTGAGCCCTTTCGGTTAAAACCCACATTACGTGCACCTATATCTCTAACGTCGTGATGTTCGGCTGTATCCTTATAAAACAGGCCGCTTGTGAACTGTGATTTGAGGGCTCCTTCACCGTAATTGAGGATCAGCTCTATGAGGGCTCTGTAGGGGTAACAGTTATTACTCTGACTAATCAGCTGGTCTCCCAGGGTAACATCCAACTGGCTAAAAATAGATGCAATTGGGTAGTTTACCAGGGCTACTTTGGCGGCTGCGTCAATGTCTGAACCGTCTTCTTTCACAATTTTACAGGTCAGATGCAGGAGAATGTTGTTTAAATCAATGTAGCCTTCACCGTGCCCCGCTATGTAGAAGTCCAAAGGTGCTGTTTCCGATAAATCTGATAATGGTGGTATTTCCACATAGATGCTTTTTTCGATACTGGTTTGGGTTGGGGATAGCTCAAACAGATCTAGTTCTGATTTAACGCATTCTTCAGAGCCATTGTGTACAAAAGCCATGGTTTTTTAGAATATATCACGTTTCGTAGAACGGGTCCTTCTCTTCTTGGATCCACTGGATAGCTTCTGTGATTTGTTACCTTGAGGTTTCTTTCTTTTAAAAGGTTTTGGAGGTCCTTGCAGAATCTCTTGAGGGTGGGTCCTCTTTCTTTTAACAGCCCGTCTAACCACAGCCAGTCCCGACCCCACCTGCTCTGCGGAATGGTTTATTTTATTTAGAACGGTTGTTGTGACATGGCCCATGACATCTTTAGCTATGTTTTTTGCGGATCCTTTCACATGTGGTTTAATTATTTCAAAACCCCTTCTCAAAAGCGGTATTGCTTTTCTAAAGAGACTACGAAATACGCCACCTATACCGGCACCGTACATGACAGGGGCTCCGTGATATCCTGAAAGTCCATAACCGGCTTGTGCTGTGTAATAATTTTTGTATGCTTTGGGGTCTCCGTAATCTTTAGACACCAACATTTTAAAACACTACAGTCTTCCTGGGTCGCAGGTGAAGCTTAAGGATCACCTTCCCGTAATGAAATGAGACG
>NW_022985976.1:0-6016 GCF_902459505.1 Geotrypetes seraphini
TCTGCTCTGTGATCAGTAGGTCTGTGGCCAGCAGGAGTGCAGATGCAGCAGCCAGGCGACTCCCCCCTCCCGCCCTCACTCACCACCAAAACCACCACCACCAAAGCCTCCTCCTTCTGCCCAGCCGGGAGGAGGGCTCCGACTCGCTGAAGACTGTCCCAGATCAGCTTACACGGTCCCTAAAAAATGAACCTTTTCATCTGAGGCGCAAGGCTGCGATGACCTTCCGCCCCCGGCTCACTAAGGTTTCATCTTAAGAAATTCAAATGCATTGTTGAAAATGCAAGTGACTATTCTCTGTCATCCTAGACACCCCTGCAACACCCCAACAACACACTCCTGCAGCACAAACCCCTCATGTTATAATCAAGCAAAAGACAAGTCGGGAGTTGAACTCACAACCTATGAATGATTGGTACAGCGCGTTTTACTCACTGAGCTACTGAGCTACTTAACTCTAGCCCTAACCCTAACCCTAACCATAAAGTAGCGTCTGACGTCATAGAAGCCGTTAGAATTTTGAAATCGTTTTGGACGTTCATTGGGTGTTCTCAGATCAAATACACCTGTAGATACTTGCAATGATTACCCCTTGTCAAAGCTTGTACGTAAAAGCCATTTCTGGAGACTCCCATTCCCAAATCCCCAACATAGCTCAGTGCTTAATAAAGCACTGCATGTATCTTCCAAAGGTCAGGGGTTCAAGTCCTGACTAAGGTTACTAAAGACATAATATTATTTTTTTTTTCCACCCACCCAAACATGCATAGCTAAGCTAAACTATGTGAACCTCACTTCCCAATCTTCATTTATTTAATTTATAACTTGTCATTGTGTTTGGAGGAGGTGAAGTTTCATTAGGTTTACATGGTAAGCTTCTAAGCGTTCTGCTATACTTTTTTGTATAACAGCGATATCGGCGTGGTTTAGGATGTAATCAACAGTGTTGATGTAGTGCGGATCGGCCGCTGCAAGCACGCCCAAGCGGCACAAAAACGTCATCGCGTTGTTTTGCGTTGTGACGTCATAGAATCGCCTGTTCTTCATAAGCAGTTATTTCTCATAAAATGGCTGCCAGGAGACAGCCCAACTTCAGCACTGCTGACAGTAAACTCCTGGCAAGGCTGTTTTTGGTGCGCGAGCACCATTATTTTATGATGCCGGGACATCGCAGGACATACCTGCAATATAGAGAGTCCTGGACCCGCCTGACCCGGCGGTACAATCGAAGAGCCTCATGTGCCAGGGAAGTAAGTATTCCAAGTCAGGCCCTCACAAATAATCATGTCAAATGTAATGATGATGGAAACCTGTCTCAATCAAATTGTCATGTTTTTGTGGGTAAATCTTGATTCCTTTTAAAAACTACAATTGTGCATAATAAATCTTTTACATTGAATACTGAAATTAAAGCACATCCCAAAGGAGCAGTAGTAGGATTTAAATGACAAATTCAGCTCCTATAAGGCATCTATTCCATTCACAACATGCACACAACTAATTTTTGGGTCACGAGCTTCACATTTGTAATAGAAACATCTTGAAATCAACTTTGCCAAAGGAAAACAAATATATTAAAGTGCTGCTATGTCATTTCAAATACCTTCACCTTTCCTGTATCAATCTGCTGGTCTAGGGAGATAGTGGCATGACGTTTAAAGTGACAGTGTCAGTACCCTGACGTCAGGGGTTTCAAGCCACGCTGCTCCTTCTGACCAAACTATTTTATTGCCCCTGCTGCATGATTGTAAGCTCACCAGGACATGCTGTAATGTGGGGCAGTGCTGATAGGCTACAGCCTCAGCACCCTGGGGTTGTGAGTTCAATCCCACACTCCTCCTTGTGATGCTGGCCATGTCACCTCACCCCCCCCCCCCCCCCACTGTCCCAGGTACAGTAGAAAGATAGTGATGCCTCCAGCACAGAAAGGGGAAAATGCTGGAGTACGTGAATACATTCATGTAAAACATGTGGCAGAAGGGGGTGGAGGCAGGCAGCAAAGCGGATAGGGGCTCTTGGAGGGCAGCATACTCCATTTTTATGTGCTTATAGAGGTCAATACTTAAGTAAACATGTTATGCCACAGTGCTAGATGGCACTCATCATATCCCTCCCTCTCTGTTCTTTCTCTCTCTCTCTATTATCCAGGTTGAGGATCTCAGGAAAAGGGGGCGGCTGCTGAGGCGCCAGGAGCGGGCCTTCCTTGAGGGGGTGATGGAGGAATTGCACGCTGAAGCCGGTGAGTAATGAGTCCAACGTGTGTTTCTTTGTGATCAGCCTACCAGAATAAATAGATGAAAATGCTTGAGTAGCTGTAAACCATTCTTAATCATAAAATCTGCAGTAAAGCTGCTATTGTGATATCATGTCACAATGGCTTTATGGTGTTCTACTTGCCTCACTTACTTACACTACATTTTGATGTTTACAGTGGAGTAGGTGCTTTGCATCCTGTTATTAGCATTTGAAGAAAATAACGTAGTAAAGAATGTCATGTTCAAAAGTGTTGTGGACATATCTGACTGTATCCTATTTCTCTCTTGTCAAGCAGCAGCGCAGGCACCCCCTCAGGAGGCACCGCAACTAATGGAGGGAGCCCCACCCTGGTCCTCTGCGGAGGAGGAGGAGGAAGAGGAGAGGGAAGAGGAGGAGGAGGGGGATTATTCTCCCTGGCAGCCCTCAGGACCACCCACACCGCCTGCCCCACCACTGCCCCCTGGACTGCCTGCCCCACCACTGCCCCCTGGACCCCCACCGCCTGCCCCACCACTACCTCCAGGACCCCCACCACCATCCCCTGTTGGACCTTCCCCTTCCCCCACCTATAGCCCTTCCCCTCACTCTCCTGCCCTTCCTGTTCCTGATCCCATCCCACCCCCTTTCCTTGCTGTTCTCCCCCAGGAGCAGCCCGACCAGCCTCAGGAGGGGGCGGGCAGGGAGATGGAGCCCTACTCTGCCCTCTTGGAGGAGGTGCAGGTATTGAGAGGATGTGTTGAGAGGATGGAACATGCCCTCTTGCGGCTGGTAGCTGAAAGAGGGCATGGTGCCAGCAGCCATACACCCTCTCAATAACTGTACCTCTTCCGCCCCCCTCGCCTGAGGTAGCTCAAGCTGCTCTTGGGGGGCACCCACCCTCTTTCCCTGCGTTATGTGTTATGTAAATAGTTATTTTTTTCAAAAGTTTAAATTTTTTATATTTGAATAAAAAATTGTTTATAGTTTAAACTTTCCTGTGTGGTTTTAACCTTGTAGCATCAGCAGTTTAGTGGACAGAGTCCAAGGTAGATAGGGGTTCAGGTGGGACTGCTGAATGGGCCCTTTTCAATATAACAACAAGGTGACATATAGAAAGTTTGACAATCTTTATTGGGGTCTGTCATTCATTCTATTACCTGCTAGCCACTCTGATGTCAAATCATTGCAGAATCTAGGAAAGAAGCAAGTGAATGCAAGGGTATATGCAACTGTAGGTAGATGACGACATCTCAGCTATGATGTGCAAAGTAAGCCAGTCCCTGTTCCAAAGTAAATGGCTACATAAGGAAGAGAATATAAGTCACTGTGGTAGATTTGTTGTTGAGGAATAGGGTTACTGCTAGTAAGAGTTGGCTCCACACCAGGAGAATCCAAATGAAACATGTGGGTTTTTCTTCCTTTCACGGAAGGTGATGGAAGTAAAGGCCAGATACCTCAATCTATCCTCCTGGTTCTTGAGCTGCACTATTTTGGTTAAGCAGGTGTGGAAACCACAAAGATGCTCACAGCTGCACTGCTCTCAGTAATACAAAACTCCATCTGACAATTGCCTGTCTAAGACACCTGAAAACAGAAAAGAGGAGAAGCTGGTTTACACAAGATTCACAAACAGGGGGTTCAACCCCCAAGGTCCATATCTGTGCTCCCTTCCCTGAAGCAATGTGTTAACCTCATTTATGTTGAGCTGCTTAGATGTCACCGTGGTATAGTTGTTAAAGCAATAGCCTTAACTCGCTGATGGTGTGGGTTAATATCACCTGTAATCCTCCACTGCTACTGTTTAGAACTCATGTGAGGGAATAGACTAACTGAAAACAAAAAGTTTGTGTGCATATAACAGCAGGAATGCGTGCCATGGTGTTCTATGAGGCCAACATTATCAATTTACTATTGTTCCTGAAAGTCAACAAGGATACCTGTGTGAAGAGAACAATAGAAGTGTGAAACATGTTAGCTTTGTGAACATTTATTTCACTCATCAGAAGAGTGACTCAAGTGAAGAATAGTAGAGTAAGCAAATAAAGGTTACCATATATCATTCTCACCTACAACTGTTTGGCTAGGTGCAAGCTGGTGTGCTGAGCTGCTTGTCTGGTCTCTCTCTGGCAAACACATAGGTGATGAGCAGAGTTAACCTGAAATGAAGAATAGAGAGAAACTGTTAACAAAGACCTAGTCTCCAAAATTAAACACTGAAGTTGTGGCAGAACACACACCTAGAAGTAACAGAGGTGCTAACATACCTTTAGACTCCTTATTAAAAATGGCAGCCATTAGGCACTCATTAGGAGTTTTCCACCTGAACCATGTACACTGATTGGATGTCCACTGAATGGCAGTGTTCCCCCCCCCCCCCCAACACACCCAACCTATTCTTATCAATGAGTTAGTACACAGAACCATTCCTCACCTGATTTTAACTTGCCTGTAATTTGATTCTACAAAGAATTAACTTTAGCTCTATGAGTAAACCCTCTCAGATGTATGAACACATCCATTTTACTTACATATCCATATTTCTACCAGCAAAATTTCTACCAGCATGGTCTTTATCAGTCTTCTCAGTCATTTTTGTCAGCCCTGTGGAATGAAAAGTAAGAGATATCAGAAATAAAATAACTATTATAAACAATAGCACACAATGAAAGCCCATAAAGAGAAGTCAGTTTTTGCTGGTTGGTTTCTTTAGTTCTATCATAAGGACACCTAAGTAGCTTACAAAATATCATTCTCACCTGGACTTACTATCTGAGCTGCTTCTAGAAAAGATAAAACAACATATTAGAATGACAAGTAGCTTGTTAATGGCTCTGTGGAATAGAGAGAAATGGGAGGCAGAGATAGGAAAAAAAATGTAAAAGACTAAGACAGAGTAAAGTCTCAAACATCTGCATATGCAATAGGACAGAATAGAAAGGAAACACTGCTCACCTGGACCTTCTTATACCCATGCATGCCTATGTAGCGTCTGACGTCAGTAGGGCAGGAAAACTTTCTCAATGCCTATTGGGCGCCGTTCGGGTGCGGTTCCTTGGCCCGCTTCCTAACCACGCCCATCACACCTCATTGGCTGTCCTATGGGGGTGTGTTTGAACGTGTTCTACAAGTAGCCTGAAAAGATGTCTTCACCTTACAACATGGCTCCAAAATGGAAATCGAATTTCTTGCATGGAGAGTTGCAGATATGGAAAATGGAGGTGGGGCAGACCATGACATTATGAAAGCAGGGAGAGTGGTGGGTGTGGGCATCTGTGTGTAACCTGACCTGGCCCCTTCTTTTCCCTAACAATTGATTCCCCTCCACACTTAACACAAAACCTAAGTCCTCAACAATCCCTCACACCAACACCCAGAAAAATCCATAAACTAAAGAAATACAGATAATGGGGGTGGGGAGGAGTGTCAAAGGCAGAAGGGAGTATAAAGGAGAACAGGCAAGTCATAGCACAAAGTTTCATCACTGAGGAAACGGAACACCACAAACACCAACTCACATGAGGGGGTCTTAAATAGGAAAAATGGCTGTGCCAAAGCTTTCTATATACTAAAGCACGCCTAATTAGCGTCTGACGTCATAGGAACCGTTAGGATTCAAATCTAATTGGATGTGCATTGGATGTCGTTTTGCAATATACAGCTGTAGTGACGTTGTAGTCATTTCCTTCACATCTCTAAGCTTTGATACGAAGCTCTATGTTCTAAACAAAGTTACCTCTATAGCTCTATGCCTTAAGGCATTGCTTTTCATCTTCCATACATC
>NW_022985977.1:0-3941 GCF_902459505.1 Geotrypetes seraphini
GATGTATGGAAGATGAAAAGCAATGCCTTAAGGCATAGAGCTATAGAGGTAACTTTGTTTAGAACACAGAGCTTCGTATCAAAGCTTAGAGATGTGAAGGAAATGACTACAATGTCACTACAGCTGTATATTGCAAAACGACATCCAATGCACATCCAATTAGATTTGAATCCTAACGATTCCTATGACGTCAGACGCTAATTAGGCGTGCTTTAGTATATAGAAAGCTTTGGCACAGCCATTTTTCCTATGTAAGACCCCCTCATGTGAGTTGGTGTTTGTGGTGTTCCGTTTCCTCAATGATGAAACTTTGTGCTATGACTTGCCTGTTCTCCTTTATACTCCCTTCTGCCTTTGACACTCCTCCCCACCCCCATTATCTGTATTTCTTTAGTTTATGGATTTTTCTGGGTGTTGGTGTGAGGGATTGTTGAGGACTTAGGTTTTGTGTTAAGTGTGGAGGGGAATCAATTGTTAGGGAAAAGAAGGGGCCAGGTCAGGTTACACACAGATGCCCACACCCACCACTCTCCCTGCTTTCATAATGTCATGGTCTGCCCCACATCCATTTTCCATATCTGCAACTCTCCATGCAAGAAATTCGATTTCCGTTTTGGAGCCATGTTGTAAGGTGAAGACATCTTTTCAGGCTACTTGTAGAACACGTTCAAACACACCCCCATAGGACAGCCAATGAGGTGTGATGGGCGTGGTTAGGAAGCGGGCCAAGGAACCGCACCCGAACGGCGCCCTATAGGCATTGAGAAAGTTTTCCCGCCCTACTGACGTCAGACGCTACATAGGCGTGCATGGGTATAAGAAGGTCCAGGTGAGCAGTGTTTCCTTTCTATTCTGTCCTATTGCTTATGCAGATGTTTGAGAATTTACTCTGTCTTAGTCTTTTACATTTTTTTTCCTATCTCTGCCTCCCATTTCTCTCTATTCCACAGAGCCATTAACAAGCTACATGTCATTCTAATATGTTGTTTTATCTTTTCTAGAAGCAGCTCAGATAGTAAGTCCAGGTGAGAATGATATTTTGTAAGCTACTTAGGTGTCCTTATGATAGAACTAAAGAAACCAACCAGCAAAAACTGACTTCTCTTTATGGGCTTTCATTGTGTGCTATTGTTTATAATAGTTATTTTATTTCTGATATCTCTTACTCTTCATTCCACAGGGCTGACAAAAATGACTGAGAAGACTGATAAAGACCATGCTGGTAGAAATTTTGCTGGTAGAAATATGGATATGTAAGTAAAATGGATTTGTTCATACATCTGAGAGGGTTTACTCATAGAGCTAAAGTTAATTCTTTGTAGAATCAAATTACAGGCAAGTTAAAATCAGGTGAGGAATGGTTCTGTGTACTAACACATTGATAAGAATAGGTTGGGTGTTGGGGGGGGGGGGGAAACACTGCCATTCAGTGGACATCCAATCAGTGTACATGGTTCAGGTGGAAAACTCCTAATGAGTGCCTAATGGCTGCCATTTTTAATGAGTCTAAAGGTATGTTAGCACCTCTGTTACTTCTAGGTGTGTGTTCTGCCACAACTTCAGTGTTTAATTTTGGAGACAAAGGTCTTTGTTAACAGTTTCTCTCTATTCTTCATTTCAGGTTAACTCTGCTCATCACCTATGTGTTTGCCAGAGAGAGACCAGACAAGCAGCTCAGCACACCAGCTTGCACCTAGCCAAACAGTTGTAGGTGAGAATGATATATGGTAACCTTTATTTGCTTACTCTACTATTCTTCACTTGAGTCACTCTTCTGATGAGTGAAATAAATGTTTCACACTTGTATTGTTCTCTTCACACAGGTATCCTTGATGACTTTCAGGAACAATAGTAAATTGATAATGTTGGCCTCATAGAACACCATGGCACGCATTCCTGCTGTTATATGCACACAAACTTTTTGTTTTCAGTTAGTCTATTCCCTCACATGAGTTCTAAACAGTAGCAGTGGAGGATTACAGGTGCTATTAACCCACACCATCAGCGAGTTAAGGCTATTGCTTTAACAACTATACCACGGTGACATCTAAGCAGCTCAACATAAATGAGGTTAACACATTGCTTCAGGGAAGGGAGGACAGATATGGACCTTGGGGGTTGAACCCCCTGTTTGTGAACCTTGTATAAACCAGCTTCTCCTCTTTTCTGTTTTCAGGTGTCTTAGACAGGCAACTGCAGTATTGTCAGATGGAGTTTTGTATTACTGAGAGCAGTGCAGCTGTGAGCATCTTTGTGGTTTCCACACCTGCTTAACCAAAATAGTGCAGCTCAAGAACCAGGAGGATAGATTGAGGTATGTGGCCTTTACTTCCATCACCTTCCGTGAAAGGAAGAAAAACCCACATGTCTCATTTGGATTCTCCTGGTGTGGAGCCAACTCTTACTAGCAGTAACCCTATTCCTTAACAACAAATCTACCACAGTGACTTATATTCTCTTCCTTATGTAGCCATTTACTTTGGAACAGGGCCTGGCTTACTTTGCACATCATAGCTGAGATGTCGTCATCTACCTACAGTTGCATATATCCTTGCATTCACTTGCTTTTTTCCTAGATTCTGCAATGATTTGACATCAGAGTGGCTAGCAGGTAATAGAATGAATGACAGACCCCAATAAAGATTGTCAAACTTTCTATATGTCACCTTGTTGTTATATTGAAAAGGGCCCATTCAGCAGTCCCTCCTGAACCCCTATCTACCTTGGACTCTGTCCACTAAACTGATGATGCTACAAGGTTAAAACCACACAGGCATGTTTAAACTATAAACAATTTTTTTATTAAAATATAAAACTTTTAAAAACATAAACTTCTTTTTAAAAAACTATTTACATATATAACATATAACGCAGGGAAAGAGGGTGGGTGCCCCCCAAGAGCAGCTTGAGCTACCTCAGGCGAGGGGGGCGGAAGAGGTGCAGTCATTGAGAGGGTGTATGGCTGCTGGCACCATGCCCTCTTTCGGCTACCAGCCGCAAGAGGGCATGTTCCATCCTCTCTACACACCCTCTCAATACCTGCACCTCATCCAAGATGGCAGAGTAGGCCTCCATCTCCCTGCCCGCCCCTCCTGAGGCTGGTCGGGCTGCTCCTGTGGGGGAACAGAAAGGAAAGGGGGTGGGATGGGATCAGGAACAGGAAGGGCAGGAGACTGATGGGAAGGGCTATGGGTGGGGGAAGGGGAAGGTCCAACAGGGGATGGTGGTGGGGTTCCTTGAGGTAATGGTGGGGCAGGTGGTGGGGGTCCAGGGGGCAGTGGTGGGGCAGGCGGTGGAGGTCCAGGGGGCAGTGGTGGGGCAGGCGGTGTGGGTGGTCGTGAGGGCTCCCAGGGAGAATAATCCCCCTCCTCCTCTTCTTCCTCCCCTTCTTCCCTCTCCTCCTCTTCCTCCTCCTCCGCCGAGGACCAGGGTGGGGCTCCCTCCATCACCTGCGGTGCCTCCTGAGGGGGTGCCTGCGCTGCTGCTTGACAAGAGGGAAACAGGATCCAATCAGATATGTCCACAACACTTTTGAACATTACATTCTTTACTACGTTATTTTCTTCAAATGCTAATAACAGGATGCAAAGCACCTACTCCACTGTAAACATCAAAATGTAGCATAAGTAAGTGAGGCAAGTAGAACACCATAAAGCCATTGTGACATGATATCACAATAGCAGCTTTACTGCAGATTTTATGATTAACAATGGTTTACAGCTACTCAAGCATTTTCATCTATTTATTCTGGTAGGCTGATCACAAAGAAACACACGCTGGACTCATTACTCACTGGCTTCAGCGTGCAATTCCTCCCTCACCCCCTCAAGGAAGGCCCGCTCCTAGCGCCTCAGCAGCCGACCCCGTTTCCTGAGATCCTCAACCTGGATAATAGAGAGAGAGAGAGAAAGAACGGAGAGAGAGGGATATGATGAGTGCCA
>NW_022985978.1:0-2557 GCF_902459505.1 Geotrypetes seraphini
TTCAAGGGTCACGTGTGGAATCTGATCTCTTAAGAAAGTCCTCATAGTTGTACTGAAATTGTGTATGGTTAACCTGTAACCCGTTCTGAGCTCTTTGGGGACAACAGGATAGAAAACGAATTCAATAAATAAGTTGAGACCCGCCATTTTTCCCCCAAAAAGGAGGAATATGGTTGACTCGAATATAAGTCAGGCGCCTTAATATTCCAGTGCATTGTCTTGCCAGGATCTGCACCCAGCACCCCTTTCCTCCTCTGTCAGGTTCTGCATTCAGCCCCCTCCCTGCCAGGCACTGCACACAGCCCCCCTCCCTGCCTTGCCCATCGTACCTCCTATGTCGCTGGAATCCCTAGTGGTCCAGAGGTGTAGCGGGCAGGAGTGAGCTTTCTGCGCTCCTGCCCCGCTGCTAACCCGGTCGGTCGCTGCCATGAGTTCCAGCTTCAGCTGTTGAGCGGTACCAAGCAGGAGTGCACTTTGGCGCTGTGTGGCATTGAGCAGCTTTCTGAATGGCTCCTGCAAATTCTCACAAGAATTCACCAGTCAGTATTCAAATTGATTTAAAAAGCCAGAAATGGCTCCTAGCTAGTTAAATTGCCTGTTGGGGCTAACAAGTCATTTTCAATGGTACTTAACCATTAGTTAACATTTAAAACAAAACCAGCTATTATAATAATTGTCCAAGGACAAGCAGACAGCATATTCTCACATATAGGTGACGTCATCCACAGAACCCAGTACTGTCACTTTTAAAAAGAAAAATCTCGAACTGCCTGTACTGTCATGCATGAGTGCCTGCTGCCAGCTTGTGGGACCATCAGCTCTTTGTTTTTCACGGAGCAGAGAAGACTTTCTTAGAGTTCCTCTAAGTGCACCTATTTTATATGCATAGTTAATGCGCATATTGTCTACATACTTTATCATAGGAAAAGCAGGCATCACATTCTCACATATTGATGACGTCATCCATGGAGCTTGGTACGGACAGTGGTAAAAGTGTACTTTAAGTTTTTAGAAACTTCACGACTGCCTGCTCCACGCATGCGGAAGTGCCTTCCCACCCAACACCGACTCACAGTACCTCAATTCTTCATTTTCCGTGGAGCAGAGAAGTGCTTTTATTCTGGACTCTGTTCACTGTGTGTTACCTTCCTGCCAATGTACTACTTTTGGCTTTATGCCACCATTACTATTTTTCTTTGTATATTTTCTATGTTCTTAGGTCTGTTAAAAAAAAAAAATTATATCCTTTTTTTTCTTTGTACCTTAGTCAGGTCTTCGGCCCTCTTTTTTTCCTCATCTGTTACTTTACCATTGAGTTTAACCTTGCTGCTGAGATTTTTCTGTCCATGTCGAAACCATCGAGCAGTTTAAGAAGTGCTGTCGGTATCAGCGCCCTAACTCACTCACTGACCTACATAGTTGGTGTTTGCAGTGTTTGGGACCTGAGCATCGGGTAAACACCTGTACTCGTTCCACCATACAAAAATGCTCATTAAAGGCTCGTCGCATCCAGCAGGAGAAGCTGTTTTCCTCGGCAATGGACTCTGGGGATAGATCCAAGCCTTCAGTACCTGCGGCACCAGCATCAACATTGGACATCATTCCTGCATCGGGGAAGCCTGCTAAGAAGCCATCCTCTTCCCAGCAAGCGTTGCAGGCCTCTACAGCACCAAGTCACTCAATGCAGGCTAAACATTGACACCAATGCGCTCCTTCAGTGCAGGCTGTATCTCCTTCAGAGTGTGCATCCTCATCGAGGTCATTCGCCCCTCAACATCCTGCTGCACTGATGGTACTGGCTGTTGAGCCAAGGGTACCGGTGCAAATCTTCAGGGAACAACTCAATGAGTTTTTCCAACAGGAGCTCAGTGACATGTTCAAGTTGCACTCGACATCGGTGCTTACATTAACTCCCTCAGTACCAGCCCAACCTAAGCATAGCACTCCGAGGCCACATGATACCGATTCCAGATCTATAACACAACGCTGATCTATTTCCTATCAGCGCTGTTCCAGTGGACATCGATGCTTTCCATCAAGGCATCGATCATCCTCCTTCAAGTGTTGACGCTGTTCATCGAAGCACTGACATTCTTCATCGAAGCATCGCTGATCTTCAAAGCATAGACCCTCTATATCATCACTCTCAATCAAGTTGATCATATGTTTTAAGGTAGAAAAGATCTTCATGTTCCTCTTCCTCATCGGATTGGTACTGATGACATCATGGAAGTTCTTCTCGCCAATCTCACCAGTCATCTGAGACTCATGAAGCTGATTCTGATCTCTCTCATTACCATACTGATTCTGAATGTAAACCTACTTTATCTGCTCCTTAATCATATGATATTTCTTCAGATCTATCTCCTCCTCCTCCTAGAAGAAGGTCTCCTCCTGAAGGACTTTCATTGACTAGATATATTAAACAGTTGGGAAAGGCTCTTCCTGTCAAATTAGAGGCTGACACTGAGCCCAGAGCAGAGCTCCTTGATGCCTTGAATTTCGATGAGCCTCCTAAGGAGCTTCTTAAGTTGCCTTTACACGGTCTCCTCAAAGA
>NW_022985979.1:0-2393 GCF_902459505.1 Geotrypetes seraphini
TCTGCTCTGTGATCAGTAGGTCTATGGCCAGCAGGAGTGCAGATGCAGCAGCCAGGCGACTCCCCCCTCCCACCCTAACTCACCACCAAAACCACCACCGCCAAAGCCTCCTCCTTCTGCCCAGCCGGGAGGAGGGCTCCGAGTCGCTGAAGACTGTCCCAGATCAGCTTACACGGTCCCTAAAAAATGAACCGTTTCATCTGAGGCGCGAGGCTGCGGTGACCTCCCTCCCCCGGCTCACTAAGGTTTCGTCTTAAGAAATTCAAATGCGTTGTTGAAAATGCAAGTGACTGTTCTCTGTCATCCTAGACACCCCTGCAACACCCCAACAACACACTCCTGCAGCATAAACCCCTCATGTTATAATCAAGTAAAAGACAAGCCGGGAGTTGAACTCACAACCTATGGATGATTGGTACAGCGTGTTTTACTCACTGAGCTACTGAGCTACTTAACTGTTGCCCTAACCCTAACCATAAAGTAGCGTCTGACGTCATAGAAGCCGTTAGAATTTTGAAATCGTTTTGGACGTTCATTGGGTGTTCTCAGTTCAAATACACCTGTAGATACTTGCAATGATTACCCCTTGTCAAAGCTTGTACGTAAAGCCATTTCTGGAGACTCCCATTCCCAAATCCCCAACATAGCTCAGTGCTTAAAAGCATTGCATGTATCTTCCAAAGGTCAGGGGTTCAAGTCCTGACTAAGGTTACTAAAGACATAATATTATTTTTTTTTCCACCCACCCAAACATGCATAGCTAAGCTAAACTATGTGAACCTCACTTCCCAATCTTCATTTATTTAATTTATAACTTGTCATTGTGTTTGTTCAAATGTAGATAGTGTGAACCTAAATACATGGGGGGAGGTGAAATTTCATTAGGTTTACATGGTAAGCTTCTAAGCTTGTACCTAAAGTCATTTCTGGAGACTCCCATTCCCAAATCCCCAACATAGCTCAGTGCTTAAAAGCACTGTATGTATCTTCCAAAGGTCAGGGGTTCAAGTCCTGAATAAGGTTACCAAAGACATAATATTCTTTTTTTTTTCCACCCACCCAAACATGCATAGCTAAGCTAAACTATGTGAACCTCACTTCCCAATCTTCATTTATTTAATTTATAACTTATCATTGTGTTTGGGGGAGGTGAAGTTTCATTAGGTTTACATGGTAAGCTTCTAAGCGTTCTGCTATACTTTTTTGTATAACAGCGATATCGGCGTGGTTTAGGATGTAATCAAAAGTGTTGATGTAGCGCGGATCGGCCGCTGCAAGCACGCCCAAGCGGCACAAAAACGTCATCACGTTGTTTTGCGTTGTGATGTCATAGAATCGCCTGTTCTTCATACGCAGTTATTTCTCATAAAATGGCTGCCAGGAGACAACCCAACTTCAGCACTGCTTACAGTAAACTCCTGGCAAGGCTGTTTTTGGTGCGCGAGCACCATTATTTTGTGATGCCGGGACATCGCAGGACATACCTGCAATATAGAGAGTCCTGGACCCGCCTGACCCGGCGGTACAATCGAAGAGCCTCATGTCCCAGGGAAGTAAGTATTCCAAGTCAGGCCCTCACAAATAATCATGTCAAATGTAATGATGATGGAAACCTGTCTCAATCAAATTGTCATGTTTTTGTGGGTAAATCTTGATTCCTTTTAAAAACTACAATTGTGCATAATAAATCTTTTACATTGAATACTGAAATTAAAGCACATCCCAAAGGAGCAGTAGTAAGATTTCAAATGACAAATTCAGCTCCTAGAAGGCATCTATTCCATTCACAACATGCACACAACTAATTTTTGGGTCACGAGCTTCGCATTTGTAATAGAAACATCTTGAAATCAACTTTGCCAAAGGAAAACAAATATATTAAAGTGCTGCTATGTCATTTCAAATACCTTCACCTTTCCTGTATCAATCTGCTGGTCTAGGGAGATAGTGGCATGAAGTTTAAAGTGACAGCGTCAGTACCCTGACGTCAGGGGTTTCAAGCCACGCTGCTCCTTCTGACCAAACTATTTTATTGCCCCTGCTGCATGATTGTAAGCTCACCAGGACATGCTGTAATGTGGGGCAGTGCTGATAGGCTACAGCCTCAGCACCCTGGGGTTGTGAGTTTAACCCCACACTCCTCCTTGTGATGCTGGCCATGTCACCTCACCCCCCCCCCCCACTGTCCTAGGTACAGTAGAGAGATAGCGATGCCTCCAGCACAGAAAGGGGAAAATGCTGGAGTACGTGAATACATTCATATAAAACATGTGGCAGAA
This sequence comes from Geotrypetes seraphini, assembly GCF_902459505.1. Classification (NCBI taxonomy): domain Eukaryota; kingdom Metazoa; phylum Chordata; class Amphibia; order Gymnophiona; family Dermophiidae; genus Geotrypetes; species Geotrypetes seraphini. Next base: position 2,280 of record NW_022985979.1, read on the forward strand.
GGGGGTGGAGGCAGGCAGTAAAGCGGATAGGGGCTCTTGGAGGGCAGCATACTCCATTTTTATGTGCTTATAGAGGTCAATACTTAAGTAAACATGTTATGCCACAGTGCTAGA
>NW_022985980.1:0-18386 GCF_902459505.1 Geotrypetes seraphini
TTTCCAGCTTAGTGAAGCGGTAGCTTTAAAGGTTTCTAGAACCCCATTCATATATTCTGTTTCAGTAGGGCTATCAATTGATGTAATATACACATCTTCTCTCTTTTCATTTAATGATTGACTCTGTGCAAAATCCCTCTTCCCAGCTCACTGGAGCGGTACCTTTAAAGGTTTCGAGAACCCTATTCAATCATTCTGTTTCAGCAAGGCTATCAATTGATCTAATATATAATAATATAATTTATAATAATATAATAATTTTTCTCTTTTGATTCATTGACCGAGAGGATTATCACCCAACCCGGATTAAACATCACTGCGATCAACTCACTCCCTGCCAAAATCCCTCCTCCCAGTTCACTGGAGCGGTACCTTTAAAGGTTTAAAGAGCCCCATTCATTCATTCTGTTTCAGTAGAGCTATCATTTGATCTAATATACACTTCTTCTCTCTTTTGATTCATTGACTGACAGGATTTTCACCCAACCCGACTTTAAACATCCCTGTAATCAACTCACTTGCTGCCAAAACCCCTGAGCCCAGCTTAGTGGAACGGTATCTTTAAAGGTTTTTAGAACCCCATTCATTCATTCTGTTTCAGTAGGGTTATCAATTGATGTAATATACACATCTTCTCTCTTTTGATTTATTGACTAACAGGGATTGCTTTAGACATCCCTACGATCAACTCACTCCCTGCCAAAATCCCTCTTCCCAGCTCAGTGGAGCGGTACCTTTAAAGGTTTAAAGAGCCCCATTCATCCATTCTGTTTAAGTAGGGCTATCATTTGATCTAATATACACTTCTTCTCTCTCTTGATTCATTGAGTGACAGGGTTTTCATCCAAACCGGCTTAAACATCCCGGCGATCAATCTCTGTTCTCAGCTCAGTGGGGCGGTACCTTTAAAGGTTTATATAGCCGCATTCATCCATTCTATTTCAGTAGGGCTATCATTTGAACTCATATACACATCTTGTCTCTTTTGATTCATTGACTGACAGGATTTTCACACAACCCGGCTTAAACATCCCTGCGATCAAGTCACTCCCTGCTAAAATCTCTCTTCTCAGTTCAGTGGGGCGGTACCTTTAAAGGTTTATATAGCCCCATTCATCCATTCTGTTTCAGTAGGGCTATCATTTGATCTAATATACACTTATTCTCTCTCTTGATTCATTGACTGACTGGGTTTTCATCCAACCCGGCTTAAACACCCCTGCGATCAATCTCTGTTCTCAGCTCAGTGGGGCGGTACCTTTAAAGGTTTATATAGCCCCATTCATCCATTCTGTTTCAGTAGGGCTATCATTTGATCTAATATACACTTCTCTCTTTTGATTCATTGACTGACAGGGTTTTCATCCAACCCGGCTTAAACATCCCTGCAATCAATCTCTGTTCTTAGCTTAGTGGGGCGGAACCTTTAAAGGTTTATATAGCCCCATTCATCCATTCTGTTTCAGTAGGGTTATCATTTGATCTAATATACACTTCTCTCTTTTGATTAATTGACTGACAGGGTTTTCACCCAACTCGGCTTTATACCTACCGGCGATCAACTCACTCCCTGCCAAAATCCCTCCTCCCGGCTCACTGAAGAGGAACCTTTAAAGGTTTATATAGCCCCATTCATCTCTTCTTTTTAATTAGGGCTTTCAACTACTCTACATACATATCTTCTCTCTTTTGATTCATTGACTAACAGGATTTTCACCCAACCCAGCTTTAAAATCCCTGCAATCAACTCACTTCTTGCCAATATCTCTCTTCCCAACTCAGTGGGGCGGTACCCTTAAAGGTTTATATAGCCCCGTTCATCCTCTCTGTTTCAGTAGGGCTATCATTTGATCTAATATACACATTTCTCTTTTGATTCATTGACTGACAGGATTTTCACCCAACCCGGCTTAAAGATCCCTGCAATCAACTCACTTCCTGCCAATATCTCTCTTCCCAACTCAGTGGAGTGAAACCTTTAAAGGTTTCTAGAACACCATTCATTCATTCTGTTTCACTAGTGCTATCATTTAATCTAATATATACATCTTCTCTCTTTTGATTCATTGACTGACAGGATTTTCACCTAACTCGGCTTAAACATCTCTGCGATCAACTCACTCCCTGCCAAAATTCCTCTTCCCAGCTCAGTAGAGCGGTACCTTTAAAGGTTTAAAGAGCCCCATTCATTCATTTTGTTTAAGTAGGGCTATCATTTGATCTAATATACACTTCTTCTCTCTCTTGATTCATTGAGTGACAGGGTTTTCATCCAAACCGGCTTAAACATCCCGGCGATCAATCTCTGTTCTCAGCTCAGTGGGGCGGTACCTTTAAAGGTTTATATAGCCGCATTCATCCATTCTATTTCAGTAGGGCTATCATTTGAACTCATATACACATCTTGTCTCTTTTGATTCATTGACTGACAGGATTTTCACACAACCCGGCTTAAACATCCCTGCGATCAAGTCACTCCCTGCTAAAATCTCTCTTCTCAGTTCAGTGGGGCGGTACCTTTAAAGGTTTATATAGCCCCATTCATCCATTCAGTTTCATTAGGGCTATCATTTGATCTAATATACACTTCTCTCTTTTGATTCATTGACTGACAGGGTTTTCACCCAACTCGGCTTTATACCTACCGGCGATTAACTCACTCCCTGCCACAATCCCTCCTCCCAGCTCACTGAGGAAGAACCTTTAAAGGTTTATATAGCCCCATTCATCTCTTCTTAATTAGGGCTTTCAACTACTCTACATACATATCCTCTCTCTTTTGATTCATTGACTAACAGCATTTTAACCCAACCCGGCTTTAAGATCCCTGCAATCAACTCACTCCCTGCCAATATCTCTCTTCCCAACTCAGTGGAATGAAACCTTTAAAGGTTTCTAGAACCCCATTCATTCATTCTGTTTCACTCGTGCTATCATTTGATCTAATATATACATCTTCTCTCTTTTGATTCATTGACTGACATGATTTTCACCTAACTCGGCTTAAACATCTCTGCGATCAACTCACTCCCTGCCAAAATTCCTCTTCCCAGCTCAGTAGAGCGGTACCTTTAAATGTTTAAAGAGCCCCATTCATTCATTCTGTTTCAGTAGGGCTATCATTTGATCTAATATACACTTATTCTCTCTCTTGATTCATTGACTGACAGGGTTTTCATCCAACCCGGCTTAAACACCCCTGCGATCAATCTCTGTTCTCAGCTCAGTGGGGCGGTACCTTTAAAGGTTTATATAGCCCCATTCATCCATTCTGTTTCACTAGGGCTATCATTTGATCTAATATACACTTCTCTCTTTTGATTCATTGACTAACAGGATTTTCATCCAACCTGGCTTTAAGATCCCTGCAATCAACTCACTTCCTGCCAATATCTCTCTTCCCAACTCAGTGGGGCGGTACCTTTAAAGGTTTATATAGCCCCATTCATCCATTCTGTTTCAGTAGGGCTATCATTTGATCAAATATACACATCTTGTCTCTTTTGATTCATTGACTGACAGGATTTTCACCCAACCCTGCTTAAACATCCCTGCGATCAACTCACTCCCTGCTAAAATCACTGTTCTCAGCTCAGTGGGGCGGTACCTTTAAAGGTTTATATAGCCCCATTCATCCATTCTGTTTCAGTAGGGCTATCATTTGATCTAATATACACTTCTCTCTTTTGATTCATTGACTGATAGGGTTTTCATCCAACCCGGCTTAAACATCCCTGCAATCAATCTCTGTTCTTAGCTTAGTGGGGCGGAACCTTTAAAGGTTTATATAGCCCCATTCATCCATTCTGTTTCAGTAGGGTTATCATTTGATCTAATATACACTTCTCTCTTTTGATTCATTGACTGACAGGGTTTTCACCCAACTCGGCTTTATACCTACCGGCGATCAACTCACTCCCTGCCAAAATCCCTCCTCCCGGCTCACTGAAGAGGAACCTTTAAAGGTTTATATAGCCCCATTCATTTCTTCTTTTTAATTAGGGCTTTCAACTACTCTACATACATATCTTCTCTCTTTTGATTCATTGACTAACAGGATTTTCACCCAACCCAGCTTTAAAATCCCTGCAATCAACTCACTTCTTGCCAATATCTCTCTTCCCAACTCAGTGGGGCGGTACCTTTAAAGGTTTATATAGCTCCATTCATCCATTCTGTTTCAGTAGGGCTATCATTTAATCAAATATACACACCTTGTCTCTTTTGATTCATTGACTGACAGGATTTTCACCCAACCCGGCTTAAACATACCTGCGATCAACTCACTCCCTGCTAAAATCTTTGTTCTCAGCTCAGTGGGGCGGTACCCTTAAAGGTTTATATAGCCCCGTTCATCCTCTCTGTTTCAGTAGAGCTATCATTTGATCTAATATACACATTTCTCTTTTGATTCATTGACTGACAGGATTTTCACCCAACCCGGCTTAAAGATCCCTGCAATCAACTCACTTCCTGCCAATATCTCTCTTCCCAACTCAGTGGAGTGAAACCTTTAAAGGTTTCTAGAACACCATTCATTCATTCTGTTTCACTAGTGCTATCATTTAATCTAATATATACATCTTCTCTCTTTTGATTCATTGACTGACAGGATTTTCACCTAACTCGGCTTAAACATCTCTGCGATCAACTCACTCCCTGCCAAAATTCCTCTTCCCAGCTCAGTAGAGCGGTACCTTTAAAGGTTTAAAGAGCCCCATTCATTCATTTTGTTTAAGTAGGGCTATCATTTGATCTAATATACACTTCTTCTCTCTCTTGATTCATTGAGTGACAGGGTTTTCATCCAAACCGGCTTAAACATCCCGGCGATCAATCTCTGTTCTCAGCTCAGTGGGGCGGTACCTTTAAAGGTTTATATAGCCGCATTCATCCATTCTATTTCAGTAGGGCTATCATTTGAACTCATATACACATCTTGTCTCTTTTGATTCATTGACTGACAGGATTTTCACACAACCCGGCTTAAACATCCCTGCGATCAAGTCACTCCCTGCTAAAATCTCTCTTCTCAGTTCAGTGGGGCGGTACCTTTAAAGGTTTATATAGCCCCATTCATCCATTCAGTTTCATTAGGGCTATCATTTGATCTAATATACACTTCTCTCTTTTGATTCATTGACTGACAGGGTTTTCACCCAACTCGGCTTTATACCTACCGGCGATTAACTCACTCCCTGCCACAATCCCTCCTCCCAGCTCACTGAGGAAGAACCTTTAAAGGTTTATATAGCCCCATTCATCTCTTCTTTTTAATTAGGGCTTTCAACTACTCTACATACATATCCTCTCTCTTTTGATTCATTGACTAACAGCATTTTAACCCAACCCGGCTTTAAGATCCCTGCAATCAACTCACTCCCTGCCAATATCTCTCTTCCCAACTCAGTGGAATGAAACCTTTAAAGGTTTCTAGAACCCCATTCATTCATTCTGTTTCACTCGTCCTATCATTTGATCTAATATATACATCTTCTCTCTTTTGATTCATTGACTGACATGATTTTCACCTAACTCGGCTTAAACATCTCTGCGATCAACTCACTCCCTGCCAAAATTCCTCTTCCCAGCTCAGTAGAGCAGTACCTTTAAATGTTTAAAGAGCCCCATTCATTCATTCTGTTTCAGTAGGGCTATAATTTGATCAAATATACACATCTTGTCTCTTTTGATTCATTGACTGACAGAATTTTCACCCAACCCGGCTTAAACATCCCTGCGATCAAATCACTCCCTGCTAAATCACTGTTCTCAGCTCAGTGGGGCGGTACCGTTAAAGGTTTATATAGCCCCATTCATCCATTCTGTTTCAGTAGGGCTATCATTTGATCTAATATACACTTCTCTCTTTTGATTCATTGACTGACAGAGTTTTCACCCAACTCGGCTTTATACCTACCGGCGATCAACTCACTCTCTGCCCAAATCCCTCCTCCCGGCTCACTGAAGAGGAACCTTTAAAGGTTTATATAGCCCCATTCATCTCTTCTTTTTAATTAGGGATTTCAACTACTCTACATACATATCTTCTCTCTTTTGATTCATTGACTGACAGGATTTTCACCCAACCCGGCTTAAAGATCTCTGCAATCAACTTACTTCCTGCCAATATCTCTCTTCCCAACTCAGTGGAGTGAAACCTTTAAAGGTTTCTAGAACACCATTCATTCATTCTGTTTCACTAGTGCTATCATTTAATCTAATATATACATCTTCTCTCTTTTGATTCATTGACTGACAAGATTTTCACCTAACTCGGCTTAAACATCTCTGCGATCAACTCACTCCCTGCCAAAATTCCTCTTCCCAGCTCAGTAGAGCGGTACCTTTAAAGGTTTAAAGAGCCCCATTCATTCATTCTGTTTAAGTAGGGCTATCATTTGATCTAATATACACTTCTTCTCTCTTTTGATTCATTGACTGACAGGGTTTTCATCCAAACCGACTTAAACATACCGGCGATCAATCTCTGTTCTCAGCTCAGTGGGGCGGTACCTTTAAAGGTTTATATAGCCCCATTCATCCATTCTATTTCAGTAGGGCTATCATTTGATCTAATATACACATCTTGTCTCTTTTGATTCATTGACTGACAGGATTTTCACACAACCTGGCTTAAACATCCCTGTGATCAACTCACTCCCTGCTAAAATCTCTGTTCTCAGCTCAGTGGGGCGATACCTTTAAAGGTTTATATAGCCCCATTCATCCATTAAGTTTCAGTAGGGCTATCATTTGATCTAATATACACTTCTCTCTTTTGATTCATTGACTGACAGGGTTTTCACCCAACTCGGCTTTATACCTACCGGCGATCAACTCACTCCCTGCCCAAATCCCTCCTCCCGGCTCACTGAAGAGGAACCTTTAAAGGTTTATATAGCCCCATTCATCTCTTCTTTTTAATTAGGGCTTTCAACTACTCTACATACATATCTTCTCTCTTTTGATTCATTGACTAACAGGATTTTCACCCAACCCGGCTTAAACATCCCTGCGATCAAATCACTCCCTGCTAAATCACTGTTCTCAGCTCAGTGGGGCGGTACCTTTAAAGGTTTATATAGCCCCATTCATCCATTCTGTTTCAGTAGGGCTATCATTTGATCTAATATACACTTCTCTCTTTTGATTCATTGACTGACAGGATTTTCACCTAACTCGGCTTAAACATCTATGCGATCAACTCACTCCCTGCCAAAATTCCTCTTCCCAGCTCAGTAGAGCGGTACCTTTAAAGGTTTAAAGAGCCCCATTCATTTATTCTGTTTAAGTAGGGCTATCATTTGATCTAATATACACTTCTTCTCTCTCTTGATTCATTGACTGACAGGGTTTTCATCCAAACCGACTTAAACATAACGGCGATCAATCTCTGTTCTCAGCTCAGTGGGGCGGTACCTTTAAAGGTTTATATAGCCCCATTCATCCATTCTATTTCAGTAGGGCTATCATTTGATCTAATATACACATCTTGTCTCTTTTGATTCATTGACTGACAGGATTTTCACCCAACTCGGCTTTATACCTACCGGCGATCAACTCACTCCCTGCCCAAATCCCTCCTCCCGGCTCACTGAAGAGGAACCTTTAAAGGTTTATATAGCCCCATTCATCTCTTCTTTTTAATTAGGGCTTTCAACTACTCTACATACATATCTTCTCTCTTTTGATTCATTGACTAACAGGATTTTCACCCAACCCGGCTTTAAAATCCCTGCAATCAACTCACTTCCTGCCAATATCTCTCTTCCCAACTCAGTGGGCCGGTACCTTTAAAGGTTTATACAGCTCCATTCATCCATTCTGTTTCAGTAGGGCTATCATTTGATCAAATATTCACATCTGGTCTCTTTTGATTCATTTACTGGCAGGATTTTCACCCAACCCGGCTTAAACATCCCTGTGATCAACTTACTCCCTGCTAAAATCTCTGTTCTCAGCTCAGTGAGGTGGTACCTTTAAAGGTTTATATAGCCCCATTCATCCATTCTGTTTCAGTAGGGCTATCATTTGATCTAATATACACTTCTCTCTTTTGATTCATTGACTGACAGGATTTTCACCCAACCCGGCTTAAAGATCCCTGCAATCAACTCACTTCCTGCCAATATCTCCCTTCTCCCAGCTCAGTGGGGCGGTACCTTTAAAGGTTTATATAGCCCCATTCATCCATTCTGTTTCAGTAGGGCTATCATTTGATCTAATATACACTTCTCTCTTTTGATTCATTGACTGACAGGATTTTCACCCAACTCGGCTTTATACCTACCGGCGATCAACTCACTCCCTGCCCAAATCCCTCCTCCCGGCTCACTGAAGAGGAACCTTTAAAGGTTTATATAGCCCCATTCATCTCTTCTTTTTAATTAGGGCTTTCAACTACTCTACATACATATCTTCTCTCTTATGATTCATTGACTAACAGGATTTTCACCCAACCCGGCTTTAAGATCCCTGCAATCAATTCACTTCCTGCCAATATCTCTCTTCCCAACTCAGTGGAGTGAAACCTTTAAAGGTTTCTAGAACCCCATTCATTCATTCTGTTTCACTCGTGCTATCATTTGATCTAATATATACATCTTCTCTCTTTTGATTCATTGACTGACATGATTTTCACCTATCTCGGCTTAAACATCTCTGCGATCAACTCACTCCCTGTCAAAATCCCTCCTCTCAGCTCAATGAAGAGGAACTTTTAGAGATTTATATAGCCCCATTCATCTCTTCTTTTTAATTAGGGCTTTCAACTACTCTACATACATATCTTCTCTCTTATGATTCATTGACTAACAGGATTTTCATCTAACCTGGCTTTAAGATCCCTGCAATCAACTCACTTCCTGCCAATATCTCTCTTCCCAACTCAGTGGGGCGGTACCTTTAAAGGTTTATATAGCCCCATTCATCCATTCTGTTTCAGTAGGGCTATCATTTGATCAAATATACACATCTTGTCTCTTTTGATTCATTGACTGACAGGATTTTCACCCAAACCGGCTTAAACATCTCTGCGATCAACTCACTCCCTGCTAAAATTCCTCTTCCCAGCTCAGTAGAGCGGTACCTTTAAAGGTTTAAAGAGCCCCATTCATTCATTCTGTTTCAGTAGGGCTATCATTTGATCTAATATACACTTCTCTCTCTTGATTCATTGACTGACAGGGTTTTCATCCAAACCGGCTTAAACATCCCTGCGATCAACTCACTCCCTGCTAAAATCTCTGTTCTCAGCTCAGTGGGGCGGTACCTTTAAAGGTTTATATAGCCCCATTCATCCATTCTGTTTCAGTAGGGCTATCATTTGATCTAATATACACTTCTCTCTTTTGATTCATTGACTGACAGGGTTTTCATCCAACCCGGCTTAAACATCCCTGCAATCAATCTCTGTTCTTAGCTTAGTGGGGCGGAACCTTTAAAGGTTTATATAGCCCCATTCATCCATTCTGTTTCAGTAGGGTTATCATTTGATCTAATATACACTTCTCTCTTTTGATTCATTGACTGACAGGGTTTTCACCCAACTCGGCTTTATACCTACCGGCGATCAACTCACTCCCTGCCAAAATCCCTCTTCCCGGCTCACTGAAGAGGAACCTTTAAAGGTTTATATAGCCCCATTCATCTCTTCTTTTTAATTAGGGCTTTCAACTACTCTACATACATATCTTCTCTCTTTTGATTCATTGACTAACAGGATTTTCACCCAACCCGGCTTTAAAATCCCTGCGATCAACTCACTCCCTGCTAAAATCTTTGTTCTCAGCTCAGTGGGGCGGTACCCTTAAAGGTTTATATAGCCCCATTCATCCACTCTGTTTCAGTAGGGCTATCATTTGATCTAATATACACATCTCTCTTTTGATTCATTGACTGACAGGATTTTCACCCAACCCGGCTTAAAGATCCCTGCAATCAACTCACTTCCTGCCAATATCTCTCTTCCCAACTCAGTGGAGTGAAACCTTTAAAGGTTTCTAGAACACCATTCATTCATTCTGTTTCACTAGTGCTATCATTTAATCTAATATATACATCTTCTCTCTTTTGATTCATTGACTGACAGGATTTTCACCTAACTCGGCTTAATCATCTCTGCGATCAACTCACTCCCTGCCAAAATTCCTCTTCCCAGCTCAGTAGAGCGGTACCTTTAAAGGTTTAAAGAGCCCCATTCATTCATTTTGTTTAAGTAGGGCTATCATTTGATCTAATATACACTTCTTCTCTCTCTTGATTCATTTACTGACAGGGTTTTCATCCAAACCGGCTTAAACATCCCGGCGATCAATCTCTGTTCTCAGCTCAGTGGGGCGGTACCTTTAAAGGTTTATATAGCCCCATTCATCCATTCTATTTCAGTAGGGCTATCATTTGAACTCATATACACATCTTGTCTCTTTTGATTCATTCACTGACAGGATTTTCACACAACCCGGCTTAAACATCCCTGCGATCAAGTCACTCCCTACTAAAATCTCTCTTCTCAGTTCAGTGGGGTGGTACCTTTAAAGGTTTATATAGCCCCATTCATCCATTCAGTTTCAGTAGGGCTATCATTTGATCTAATATACACTTCTCTCTTTTGATTCGTTGACAGACAGGATTTTCACCCAACCCGGCTTAAAGATCCCTGCAATCAACTCACTTCCTGCCAATATCTCTCTTCTCAGTTCAGTGGAGCGGTACCTTTAAGGATTCATTGACTGACAGGACATTCACCTAACCTGTTTTAAACATCCCTGCATTGATCTCAACTTCCTGTCAATATCCCTGAGCCCATCTTAGTGGAGCAGTTCCTTGGAGTTCTAGAAACCTTTAATTCATTCATTCTGTTTCAGCAGGTTCATCAATTGATCTAATATACACTTCTTCTCTCTTTTGATTCATTGAGTGACAGGATTTTCACCCAACCAGGATTAAAGATCCCTACAATCAACTCACTTCCTGCCAAAATCCCTCCTCCCAGCTCAGTGGGGCGGTACCTTTAAAGGTTTATATAGCCCCATTCATCCATTCTGTTTCAGTAGGGCTATCATTTGATCTAATATACACTTCTCTCTTTTGATTCATTGACTGACAGGGTTTTCACCCAACTCGGCTTTATACCTACCGGCGATCAACTCACTCCCTGCCAAAATCCCTCTTCCCGGCTCACTGAAGAGGAACCTTTAAAGGTTTATATAGCCCCATTCATCTCTTCTTTTTAATTAGGGCTTTCAACTACTCTACATACATATCCTCTCTCTTTTGATTCATTGACTGACAGCATTTTCACGCAACCCGGCTTTAAGATCCCTGCAATCAACTCACTTCCTGCCAATATCTCTCTTCCCAACTCAGTGGAGTGAAACCTTTAAAGGTTTCTAGAACCCCATTCATTCATTCTGTTTCACTCGTGCTATCATTTGATCTAATATATACATCTTCTCTCTTTTGATTCATTGACTGACATGATTTTCACCTAACTCGGCTTAAACATCCCTGTGATCAACTTACTACCGGCTAAAATCTCTGTTCTCACCTCAGTGGGGCGGTACCTTTAAAGGTTTATATAGCCCCATTCATCCATTCAGTTTCAGTAGGGCTATCATTTGATCTAATATACACATTTTGTCTCTTTTGAGTCATTGACTGACAGGACATTCACCCAACCTGTTTTAAATATCCCTGGATTGACCTCAACTTCCTGCCAATATCCCTCCTCCTAGCTAAGTGGAGCAGTACCTTTAAAGGTTTATATACTCCCATTCATCCATTCTGTTTCTGTAGAGCTTTCAATTCATCTATATACACATCTTGTCTCTTTTTTGGTAATATATTCTGTGCTTTATTGAATTGTAATTCTCTCTTTTTCATGTAAAAGTGTTTTGTACTTTTCAAACAGTATTTGGAATTTTGTCTATTTCTCATAATGCTGCATTTTTAAAGGCCTCTCTCTCTTCTTTCCTCACCAGCACTGTCTCCACTGATTCGTTGACTGACGGGATTTTCACTCATCCGGGCTTTACAGATCACTGCAATCAACTCACTTCCTGCCATAATACCTACTCCCAGCTCAGCGAAGCGGTACCTTTTAAAGGTTTAAAGAGCCCCATTCATTCATTCTGTTTCAGTAGGTGCTATCATTTGATCTAATATACACTTTTTCTCTCTTTTGATTTATTGACTGACAGGGTTTTCACCCAAACGGCTTTACACATCCCTGCGATCAACTAACTTCCTGCCCAAATCCCTCCTCCCACGTCAGTGGAGCGGTAACTTTAAAGGTTTATATAGCCCCATTCATCTCTTCTTTTTAACTAGGGCTTTCAACTACTCTACATACATATCTTCTCTCTTTTGATTCATTGACTGACAGGATTTTCACCTAACTCGGCTTAAACATCTCTGCGATCAACTCACTCCCTGCCAAAATTCCTCCTCCCGGCTCACTGAAGAGGAACCTTTAAAGGTTTATATAGCCAAATTCATCTCTTCTTTTTAATTAGGGCTTTCAACTACTCTACATACATATCTTCTCTCTTTTGATTCATTGACTGACAGGATTTTCACCCAACCCGGCTTAAAGATCTCTGCAATCAACTTACTTCCTGCCAATATCTCTCTTCCCAACTCAGTGGAGTGAAACCTTTAAAGGTTTCTAGAACACCATTCATTCATTCTGTTTCACTAGTGCTATCATTTGATCTAATATATACATCTTCTCTCTTTTGATTCATTGACTGACATGATTTTCACCTAACTCGGCTTAAACATTTCTGCGATCAACTCACTCCCTGCCAAAATTCCTCTTCCCAGCTCAGTAGAGCGGTACCTTTAAATGTTTAAAGAGCCCCATTCATTCATTCTGTTTCAGTAGGGCTATCATTTGATCTAATATACACTTCTTCCCTCTCTTGATTCATTGACTGACAGGGTTTTCATCCAAACCGACTTAAACATACCGGCGATCAATCTCTGTTCTCAGCTCAGTGGGGCGGTACCTTTAAAGGTTTATATAGCCCCATTCATCCATTCTATTTCAGTAGGGCTATCATTTGATCTAATATACACATCTTGTCTCTTTTGATTCATTGACTGACAGGATTTTCACACAACCTGGCTTAAAAATCCCTGTGATCAACTCACTCCCGGCTAAAATCACTGTTCTCAGCTCAGTGGGGCGGTACCTTTAAAGGTTTATATAGCCCCATTCATCCATTCTATTTCAGTAGGGCTATCATTTGATCTAATATACACATCTTGTCTCTTTTGATTCATTGACTACCAGGATTTTCACACAACCTGGCTTAAAAATCCCTGTGATCAACTCACTCCCTGCCAAAATCCCTCCTCTCAGCTCAATGAAGAGGAAATTTTAGAGATTTATATAGCCCCATTCATCTCTTCTTTTTAATTAGGGCTTTCAACTACTCTACATACATACCTTCTCTCTTTTGATTCATTGACTAACAGGATTTTCACCCAACCCGGCTTAAACATCCCTGCGATCAACTCACTCCCTGCTAAATCACTGTTCTCAGCTCAGTGGGGCGGTACCTTTAAAGGTTTATATAGTCCCATTCATCCATTCTGTTTCAGTAGGGCTATCATTTGATCTAATATACACTTCTCTCTTTTGATTCATTGACTGACAGGGTTTTCATCCAACCCGGCTTAAACATCCCTGCAATCAATCTCTGTTCTTAGCTTAGTGGGGCGGAACCTATAAAGGTTTATATAGCCCCACTCATCCATTCTGTTTCAGTAGGGCTATCATTTGATCAAATATTCACATCTGGTCTCTTTTGATTCATTGACTGACAGGATTTTCACCCAAACGGCTTTACACATCCTTGCGATCAACTAACTTCCTGCCCAAATCCCTCCTCCCACGTCAGTGGAGCGGTAACTTTAAAGGTTTATATAGCCACATTCATCTCTTCTTTTTAACTAGGGCTTTCAAATACTCTACATACATATCTTCTCTCTTTTGATTCATTGACTTACAGGATTTTCACCCAACCCGGCTTAAAGATCTCTGCAATCAACTTACTTCCTGCCAATATCTCTCTTCCCAACTCAGTGGAGTGAAACCTTTAAAGGTTTCTAGAACACCATTCGTTCATTCTGTTTCACTCGTGCTATCATTTGATCTAATATATACATCTTCTCTCTTTTGATTCATTGACTGACATGATTTTCACCTAACTCGGCTTAAACATCTCTGCGATCAACTCACTCCCTGTCAAAATCCCTCCTCTCAGCTCAATGAAGAGGAACTTTTAGAGATTTATATAGCCCCATTCATCTCTTCTTTTTAATTAGGGCTTTCAACTACTCTACATACATATCTTCTCTCTTATGATTCATTGACTAACAGGATTTTCATCTAACCTGGCTTTAAGATCCCTGCAATCAACTCACTTCCTGCCAATATCTCTCTTCCCAACTCAGTGGGGCGGTACCTTTAAAGGTTTATATAGCCCCATTCATCCATTCTGTTTCAGTAGGGCTATCATTTGATCAAATATACACATCTTGTCTCTTTTGATTCATTGACTGACAGGATTTTCACCCAAACCGGCTTAAACATCTCTGCGATCAACTCACTCCCTGCCAAAATTCCTCTTCCCAGCTCAGTAGAGCGGTACCTTTAAAGGTTTAAAGAGCCCCATTCATTCATTCTGTTTCAGTAGGGCTATCATTTGATCTAATATACACTTCTCTCTCTTGATTCATTGACTGACAGGGTTTTCATCCAAACCGGCTTAAACATCCCTGCGATCAACTCACTCCCTGCTAAAATCTCTGTTCTCAGCTCAGTGGGGCGGTACCTTTAAAGGTTTATATAGCCCCATTCATCCATTCTGTTTCAGTAGGGCTATCATTTGATCTAATATACACTTCTCTCTTTTGATTCATTGACTGACAGGGTTTTCATCCAACCCGGCTTAAACATCCCTGCAATCAATCTCTGTTCTTAGCTTAGTGGGGCGGAACCTTTAAAGGTTTATATAGCCCCATTCATCCATTCTGTTTCAGTAGGGTTATCATTTGATCTAATATACACTTCTCTCTTTTGATTCATTGACTGACAGGGTTTTCACCCAACTCGGCTTTATACCTACCGGCGATCAACTCACTCCCTGCCAAAATCCCTCTTCCCGGCTCACTGAAGAGGAACCTTTAAAGGTTTATATAGCCCCATTCATCTCTTCTTTTTAATTAGGGCTTTCAACTACTCTACATACATATCTTCTCTCTTTTGATTCATTGACTAACAGGATTTTCACCCAACCCGGCTTTAAAATCCCTGCGATCAACTCACTCCCTGCTAAAATCTTTGTTCTCAGCTCAGTGGGGCGGTACCCTTAAAGGTTTATATAGCCCCATTCATCCACTCTGTTTCAGTAGGGCTATCATTTGATCTAATATACACATCTCTCTTTTGATTCATTGACTGACAGGATTTTCACCCAACCCGGCTTAAAGATCTCTGCAATCAACTTACTTCCTGCTAATATTTCTCTTCCCAACTCAGTGGAGTGAAACCTTTAAAGGTTTCTAGAACACCATTCATTCATTCTGTTTCACTAGTGCTATTATTTAATCTAATATATACATCTTCTCTCTTTTGATTCATTGACTGACAGGATTTTCACCTAACTCGGCTTAAACATCTCTGCGATCAACTCATTCCCTGCCAAAATTCCTCTTCCCAGCTCAGTAGAGCGGTACCTTTAAAGGTTTAAAGAGCCCCATTCATTCATTCTGTTTAAGTAGGGCTATCATTTGATCTAATATACACTTCTTCTCTCTCTTGATTCATTGACTGACAGGGTTTTCATCCAAACCGACTTAAACATACCGGCGATCAATCTCTGTTCTCAGCTCAGTGGGGCGGTACCTTTAAAGGTTTATATAGCCCCATTCATCCATTCTATTTCAGTAGGGCTATCATTTGAACTCATATACACATCTTGTCTCTTTTGATTCATTCACTGACAGGATTTTCACACAACCCGGCTTAAACATCCCTGCGATCAAGTCACTCCCTACTAAAATCTCTCTTCTCAGTTCAGTGGGGTGGTACCTTTAAAGGTTTATATAGCCCCATTCATCCATTCAGTTTCAGTAGGGCTATCAATTGATCTAATATACACTTCTCTCTTTTGATTCGTTGACAGACAGGATTTTCACCCAACCCGGCTTAAAGATCCCTGCAATCAACTCACTTCCTGCCAATATCTCTCTTCTCAGTTCAGTGGAGCGGTACCTTTAAGGATTCATTGACTGACAGGACATTCACCTAACCTGTTTTAAACATCCCTGCATTGATCTCAACTTCCTGCCAATATCCCTGAGCCCATCTTAGTGGAGCAGTTCCTTGGAGTTCTAGAAACCTTTAATTCATTCATTCTGTTTCAGCAGGTTCATCAATTGATCTAATATACACTTCTTCTCTCTTTTGATTCATTGAGTGACAGGATTTTCACCCAACCAGGATTAAAGATCCCTACAATCAACTCACTTCCTGCCAAAATCCCTCCTCCCAGCTCAGTGGGGCGGTACCTTTAAAGGTTTATATAGCCCCATTCATCCATTCTGTTTCAGTAGGGCTATCATTTGATCTAATATACACTTCTCTCTTTTGATTCATTGACTGACAGGGTTTTCACCCAACTCGGCTTTATACCTACCGGCGATCAACTCACTCCCTGCCAAAATCCCTCTTCCCGGCTCACTGAAGAGGAACCTTTAAAGGTTTATATAGCCCCATTCATCTCTTCTTTTTAATTAGGGCTTTCAACTACTCTACATACATATCCTCTCTCTTTTGATTCATTGACTGACAGCATTTTCACGCAACCCGGCTTTAAGATCCCTGCAATCAACTCACTTCCTGCCAATATCTCTCTTCCCAACTCAGTGGAGTGAAACCTTTAAAGGTTTCTAGAACCCCATTCATTCATTCTGTTTCACTCGTGCTATCATTTGATCTAATATATACATCTTCTCTCTTTTGATTCATTGACTGACATGATTTTCACCTAACTCGGCTTAAACATCCCTGTGATCAACTTACTACCGGCTAAAATCTCTGTTCTCACCTCAGTGGGGCGGTACCTTTAAAGGTTTATATATATCCCCATTCATCCATTCAGTTTCAGTAGGGCTATCATTTGATCTAATATACACATTTTGTCTCTTTTGAGTCATTGACTGACAGGACATTCACCCAACCTGTTTTAAATATCCCTGGATTGACCTCAACTTCCTGCCAATATCCCTCCTCCTAGCTAAGTGGAGCAGTACCTTTAAAGGTTTATATACTCCCATTCATCCATTCTGTTTCTGTAGAGCTTTCAATTCATCTATATACACATCTTGTCTCTTTTTTGGTAATATATTCTGTGCTTTATTGAATTGTAATTCTCTTTTTTTCATGTAAAAGTGTTTTGTACTTTTCAAATAGTATTTGGAATTTTGACTATTTCTCATAATGCTGCATTTTTAAAGGCCTCTCTCTCTTCTTTCCTCACCAGCACTGTCTCCACTGATTCGTTGACTGACGGGATTTTCACTCATCCGGGCTTTACAGATCACTGCAATCAACTCACTTCCTGCCATAATACCTACTCCCAGCTCAGCGAAGCGGTACCTTTTAAAGGTTTAAAGAGCCCCATTCATTCATTCTGTTTCAGTAGGTGCTATCATTTGATCTAATATACACTTTTTCTCTCTTTTGATTTATTGACTGACAGGGTTTTCACCCAAACGGCTTTACACATCCCTGCGATCAACTAACTTCCTGCCCAAATCCCTCCTCCCACGTCAGTGGAGCGGTAACTTTAAAGGTTTATATAGCCCCATTCATCTCTTCTTTTTAACTAGGGCTTTCAACTACTCTACATACATATCTTCTCTCTTTTGATTCATTGACTGACAGGATTTTCACCTAACTCGGCTTAAACATCTCTGCGATCAACTCACTCCCTGCCAAAATCCCTCCTCCCGGCTCACTGAAGAGGAACCTTTAAAGGTTTATATAGCCAAATTCATCTCTTCTTTTTAATTAGGGCTTTCAACTACTCTACATACATATCTTCTCTCTTTTGATTCATTGACTGACAGGATTTTCACCCAACCCGGCTTAAAGATCTCTGCAATCAACTTACTTCCTGCCAATATCTCTCTTCCCAACTCAGTGGAGTGAAACCTTTAAAGGTTTCTAGAACACCATTCATTCATTCTGTTTCACTAGTGCTATCATTTGATCTAATATATACATCTTCTCTCTTTTGATTCATTGACTGACATGATTTTCACCTAACTCGGCTTAAACTTTTCTGCGATCAACTCACTCCCTGCCA
>NW_022985980.1:318486-399123 GCF_902459505.1 Geotrypetes seraphini
ATCCAGACCCACCCCCTGAACCAGGTGAGGGGTCCGGAGCCACCAGCGCAGACTGCAGCGCGCCAAGCCTCGCAGGGGAACCGGAACATCCAAATCTTGCCTCCGGGGAGACCACCTCCGGAGCAGAGCATACTGAAGAGGACGCATGTGGGCCCGCGCCCACCTCACCACGTCCAGGGACGCCGCCATTGACCCCAGGACTTGGAGGAAATCTCGCGCCCGAGGACCCCGGGACGCCAAAAAGCAGGCGAATCTGAGATTGCAATTTGCTCACCCGGGCCTCTGGAAGGAAGACCTTCCCCAAGGAGGATGTCGAACATAACCCCAAGGCACTCCAGACGCTGAGCCGGGACCAACCGACTCTTGGAAAGGTTGACCACCCAGCCCAGCGACCGGAGAAACTCCACCACCCGAGCCGTAACCCGGGAGCTCTCCTGCAACGACTTTGCCCGAATCAACCAGTCGTCCAGGTAGGGGTGAACCAGGATGCCCACCGACCGCAAGGCTGCCGCGACGACCACCATTACCGTGGTGAACGTCCGAGGAGCCGTGGCCAGACCAAAGGGAAGCGCACAGAACTGAAAGTGCCGCCCCAAGATCGCAAAGCGAAGGAAGGTGCTGATGAGAGGCCCGAATTGGAACCTGCAAGTAGGCCTCCGTCAGATCGAGAGACGTAAGAAACTCCGCCGGCGGAACCGCCAGAATGACCGACCGCAGCGTTTCCATGCGGAAAGACGGAATCTTGAGAGCTCTGTTGACCCCTTTCAAATCCAGGATGGGCCGAAAGGTCCCCTCCTTTATGGCCACCACAAAGTAAATGGAGTACCTGCCAGGTGCCCCACTCCGTAGGGGACACCGGCACCACTGCCTCGAGATCTAGCAAACGCTGAAGGGTCTGACGAAAAGCCTGCGTCTTCCATGGAGTCTGACATGGAGAAGCGAGGAAAAGGTCCGGCAGAGAGCGGGTAAACTCCAGAGCGTAACCGTCCCGCACCACCTCAAGGACCCACTGATCGGACGCGATCTCGGCCCATTTGGGGAAAAATTTGCGCAGCCGGGCCCCCACCGGAACCAAAGGGGGCGCCGGCAAGGAGTCATTGCGCAGGACGGGAAGTGGGGGAACCGGCGGAGGGATTCCCTGCCCCCCGACGGGCCCCCCGAAACGGCTGCATGCGCTGGAAGAACCGACCCCGGGAAAAACCCTGAGCCGGGAAAGAAGCAGCCCCACGCCCCGGGCGATACTTGCGAAATTCCCGCAAACGCCCCCGGGCAGCCCCACACCTAGACGCAGGGCGGGCACGGTCCTCAGGCAGACGGGGCACCTTCGAGTCCGTCAGAGTCTGAATCAACTCATCTAATTCCTCTCCAAACAAAAAGACCCCCTAAAGGGAACTTTAGTAAACTTAGCTTTGAACGCAGAATCCGCCGCCCAAGCGCGCAGCCACAAAATACGCCGCGCGGCCATGCCATAGACTTAGCCGAAATCCGCACCAAGTACATACCGAGCATCTGAGAGGAACGAGGCAGCCATCGCAATCTTCGCTACCTCCTGATCCACTAGAGACCAGTCATCAGACTCCCGATCCAGGACACGCTCAGCCCACCGAAACACGGCGCGAGCGACTAGCTCCCCACAAACAGCCGCCTGGACCCCAAAGGCAGAGACATCAAAATCATACTTAAGAAGTGTCTCTAACGCACAGCGCCTCCGAGACCCTAAGAGCAGAACCGTCCATAACAGGCACGGTATGCCGCTTAGGAAGTGCCGAGACTACCGCGTTCCCCATTGGCGAAATTAAGGTAGCCCTACCTCCCTCCGGGACGGGATACCCAAGAGCCAAGGCGCACACCAAATGAAACTGCGCCCATAGGCCACTGCGCCAACACAAAATCCCGCAAATCCTGACGCACAGGAAAAGAGCGGGAAACAGGACAGACCCCCTGAAGCAGAGGGGCCCCCATACGCGGGGTCTCCGGCGGCGCCACTGCAAAAATGCAGCACCAAGGAGACCTGCTACACAGGTCTAAAAGCTCATCCCTCTGAATAAAAAAGCGCACCACGGACGCATCTGCTCTGGAAGACGGGAAACCCGCCGCCCCGCTGCCAACAGGCGTCCCCTCTAGAGGATCCTGGAAGCCCGCCAAAGCAGCCAGGTCCTCAACCAGGCCAACACGCTCCTCCGCCCACCAATTCGCAATCCAAGCCCCCCCGCGGGCGCTTGGATGAGGGAGGAGGAAGAGGGGACGCCAAACGAAAAGAGGGAGGCAAAGCCATAGGGGGCGCGGAGGGAAACCCCCCCGAAACCCCCCAGGCGCACGTGGGACCCCCAAAAGTCCGCACAAAGAAAGAAAATAAATTGGGGGCAAAAAACCCCTGGGGGTCCCCAGGGACTCCCTGCCCCAGCAGGGGTCCATGCTGAAACCTGCCCCTGTGTTAGCCATACAGGGGGAAGGTCACCTGAGGTTGCAGACAAAATGGAGGGGCCAGACAAAGAAAATGGCGAAGTTCCCGCCAAAAATGCTCCCTCCATGGCCTGTAGCGGCTGAGAAGACTGAACAGTCTCAGCCGCTAAGACAGGCAAGTCGGCATCAGCTGTCAAAAAATCAGCTGAGAGGGAATCCTTCGGGGAATCCCTCCGTGGGCGGTTGTGGAAGACCGGGCTTCCCCACTGCTCCAAGCCGACTCGCGAGGCACCATCGGCGGGGAGCTCTGGGCGCCTGCAGCCGCTGCCGACGGAGCTCCACCACCTCACCGACCCAAACCGCCGAGTTCAGGCCGGCCGCGAGTGCCTCGCGGCTGGACTAAAATTTGTGTCCTACTCCCCCGGAGAAGGGCACAATTGCTCCAGACGCGACCTAGCTATAAAAAAGTGCTGGTTACATGAAAAAATACAGTAAAATACAGTTTTCTTAAAGGGAAACAACCCTTCAGACCAGCACTACCTCAGGATTTTTTTTTTTTTTTTTTTTTACAGAACAGACTCCACAGGCTCTCGAAGCAATATGCCTTGCTTGACTTAGGGGGCAAGGCTTACTGCTGAGGCTCCTCTAAAAAAATGTGGGGAGGTGGAGGAAGTGGGGGGAGGGACCCCGCTCGTGACCCGCCGGGTTTGACACCCCCGAGGTCGGACGGACCCCCAAACAGGGCCCGACCAAGCTCCGTCCGGCCAAAAACAGGGACAATAAACCCCTAAACAAATTCCAACAGCCCTACCAAGAGAGATGGGTACAGATCACTCAACACCTGCTGGAGACTGAAAGAAGACTGAGGGAAATAGAGAAGGGAGGATAGTATATACTGTCCCAAAGTTTTGTTTTCAGTCTCCACCTGCTGGTCATGATTAGATATATACCCATTCGTAAAGTTAACCTCTACTGGTCTGGAGAGTGCTAAAGAACAGGATTTTCACCCAACCCGGCTTTAAAATCCCTGCAATCAACTCACTTCCTGCCAATATCTCTGTTCTCACCTCAGTGGGGCGTACCTTTAAAGGTTTATATAGCCCCATTCATCCATTCAGTTTCAGTAGGGCTATCATTTGATCTAATATACACATTTTGTCTCTTTTGAGTCATTGACTGACAGGACATTCACCCAACCTGTTTTAAATATCCCTGGATTGACCTCAACTTCCTGCCAATATCCCTCCTCCTAGCTCAGTGGAGCAGTACCTTTAAAGGTTTATATAGCCCCATTCATCCATTCTGTTTCAGTAGGGCTTTCAATTTATCTAATATACACATATTGACTCTTTTGATTCATTAAATAACAGGATTTTCACCCAACCCCACTTAAACATCCCTGCAATCAACTCACTTCCTGCCAAAATCCCTGAGCCCTGCTTAGTGGAGCAGTTCCTTGGAGTTCTAGAAACCTTTAATTCATTCATTCTGTTTCAGCAGGTTCATCAATTGATCTAATATACACTTCTTCTCTCTTTTGATTCATTGAGTGACAGGATTTTCACCTAACTCGGCTTAAACATCTCTGCGATCAACTCACTCCCTGCCAAAATTCCTCTTCCCAGCTCAGTAGAGCGGTACCTTTAAAGGTTTAAAGAGCCCCATTCATTCATTTTGTTTAAGTAGGGCTATCATTTGATCTAATATTCACTTCTTCTCTCTCTTGATTCATTGACTGACAGGGTTTTCATCCAAACCGGCTTAAACATCCCGGCGATCAATCTCTGTTCTCAGCTCAGTGGGGCGGTACCTTTAAAGGTTTATATAGCCCCATTCATCCATTCAGTTTCAGTAGTGCTATCATTTGATCTAATATACACATCTTGTCTCTTTTGATTCATTGACTGACAGGATTTTCACACAACCCGGCTTAAACATCCCTGCGATCAAGTCACTCCCTGCTAAAATCTCTCTTCTCAGTTCAGTGGAGCGGTACCTTTAAGGATTCATTGACTGACAGGACATTCACCCAACCTGTTTTAAACATCCCTGCATTGATCTCAACTTCCTGCCAAAATCCCTGAGCCCATCTTACTGGAGCAGTTCCTTGGAGTTCTAGAAACCTTTAATTCATTCATTCTGTTTCAGCAGGTTTATCAATTGATCTAATATACACTTCTTCTCTCTTTTGATTCATTGAGTGACAGGATTTTCACCCAACCAGGATTAAAGATCCCTACAATCAACTCACTTCCTGCCAAAATCCCTCCTCCCAGCTCAGTGGGGCGGTACCTTTAAAGGTTTATATAGCCCCATTTATCCATTCTGTTTCAGTAGGGCTATCATTTGATCTAATATACATTTCTCTCTTTTGATTCATTGAATGACAGGGTTTTCACACAACTCGGCTTTATACCTACCGGTGATCAACTCACTCCCTGCCAAAATCCCTCCTCCTGGCTCACTGAAGAGGAACCTTTAAAGGTTTATATAGCCCCATTCATCTCTTCTTTTTAATTAGGGCTTTCAACTACTCTACATACATACCTTCTCTCTTTTGATTCATTGACTAACAGGATTTTCACCCATCCCGGCTTTAAAATCCCTGCAATCAACTCACTTCCTGCCAATATCTCTCTTCCCAACTCAGTGGGGCGGTACCTTTAAAGGTTTATACAGCTCCATTCATCCATTCTGTTTCAGTAGGGCTATCATTTGATCAAATATTCACATCTGGTCTCTTTTGATTCATTGACTGACAGGATTTTCACCCAAACGGCTTTACACATCCCTGCGATCAACTAACTTCCTGCCCAAATCCCTCCTCCCACGTCAGTGGAGCGGTAACTTTAAAGGTTTATATAGCCCCATTCATCTCTTCTTTTTAACTAGGGCTTTCAAATACTCTACATACATATCTTCTCTCTTTTGATTCATTGACTTACAGGATTTTCACCCAACCCGGCTTAAAGATCCCTGCAATCTACTCAGTTCCTGCCAATATCTCTCTTCCCAACTCAGTGGAGTGAAACCTTTAAAGGTTTCTAGAACACCATTCATTCATTCTGTTTCACTAGTGCTATCATTTAATCTAATATATACATCTTCTCTCTTTTGATTCATTGACTGACAGGATTTTCACCTAACTCGGCTTAAACATCTCTGCGATCAACTCACTCCCTGCCAAAATTCCTCTTCCCAGCTCAGTAGAGCGGTACCTTTAAAGGTTTAAAGAGCCCCATTCATTCATTTTGTTTAAGTAGGGCTATCATTTGATCTAATATACACTTCTTCTCTCTCTTGATTCATTGACTGACAGGGTTTTCATCCAAACCGGCTCAAACATCCCGGCGATCAATCTCTGTTCTCAGCTCAGTGGGGCGGTACCTTTAAAGGTTTATATAGCCCCATTCATCCATTCTATTTCAGTAGGGCTATCATTTGAACTCATATACACATCTTGTCTCTTTTGATTCATTGACTGACAGGATTTTCACACAACCCGGCTTAAACATCCCTGTGATCAACTCACTCCTGGCTAAAATCTCTGTTCTCAACTCAGTGGAGCGGTACCTTTAAAGGTTTATATAGCCCCATTCATCCATTCAGTTTCAGTAGTGCTATCATTTGATCTAATATACACATCTTGTCTCTTTTGATTCATTGACTGACAGGATTTTCACACAACCCGGCTTAAACATCCCTGCGATTAAGTCACTCCCTGCTAAAATCTCTCTTCTCAGTTCAGTGGAGCGGTACCTTTAAGGATTCATTGACTGACAGGACATTCACCCAACCTGTTTTAAACATCCCTGCATTGATCTCAACTTCCTGCCAAAATCCCTGAGCCCATCTTAGTGGAGCAGTTCCTTGGAGTTCTAGAAACCTTTAATTCATTCATTCTGTTTCAGCAGGTTCATCAATTGATCTAATATACACTTCTTCTCTCTTTTGATTCATTGAGTGACAGGATTTTCACCCAACCAGGATTAAAGATCCCTACAATCAACTCACTTCCTGCCAAAATCCCTCCTCCCAGCTCAGTGGGGCGGTACCTTTAAAGGTTTATATAGCCCCATTCATCCATTCTGTTTCAGTAGGGCTATCATTTGATCTAATATACACTTCTCTCTTTTGATTCATTGACTGACAGGGTTTTCATCCATCCCGGCTTAAACATCCCAGCAATCAATCTCTGTTCTTAGCTTAGTGGGGTGGAACCTTTAAAGGTTTATATAGCCCCATTCATCCATTCTGTTTCAGTAGGGCTATCATTTGATCTAATATACACTTCTCTCTTTTGATTCATTGAATGACAGGGTTTTCACACAACTCGGCTTTATACCTACCGGTGATCAACTCACTCCCTGCCAAAATCCCTCCTCCTGGCTCACTGAAGAGGAACCTTTAAAGGTTTATATAGCCCCATTCATCTCTTCTTTTTAATTAGGGCTTTCAACTACGCTACATACATACCTTCTCTCTTTTGATTCATTGACTAACAGGATTTTCACCCAACCCGGCTTTAAAATCCCTGCAATCAACTCACTTCCTGCCAATATCTCTCTTCCCAACTCAGTGGGGCGGTACCTTTAAAGGTTTATACAGCTCCATTCATCCATTCTGTTTCAGTAGGGCTATCATTTGATCTAATATTCACATCTGGTCTCTTTTGATTCATTGACTGACAGGATTTTCACCCAAACGGCTTTACACATCCCTGCGATCAACTAACTTCCTGCCCAAATCCCTCCTCCCACGTCAGTGGAGCGGTAACTTTAAAGGTTTATATAGCCCCATTCATCTCTTCTTTTTAACTAGGGCTTTCAAATACTCTACATACATATCTTCTCTCTTTTGATTCATTGACTTACAGGATTTTCACCCAACCCGGCTTAAAGATCCCTGCAATCTACTCAGTTCCTGCCAATATCTCTCTTCCCAACTCAGTGGAGTGAAACCTTTAAAGGTTTCTAGAACACCATTCATTCATTCTGTTTCACTAGTGCTATCATTTAATCTAATATATACATCTTCTCTCTTTTGATTCATTGGCTGACAGGATTTTCACCTAACTCGGCTTAAACATCTCTGCGATCAACTCACTCCCTGCCAAAATTCCTCTTCCCAGCTCAGTAGAGCGGTACCTTTAAAGGTTTAAAGAGCCCCATTCATTCATTTTGTTTAAGTAGGGCTATCATTTGATCTAATATTCACTTCTTCTCTCTCTTGATTCATTGACTGACAGGGTTTTCATCCAAACCGGCTTAAACATCCCGGCGATCAATCTCTGTTCTCAGCTCAGTGGGGCGGTACCTTTAAAGGTTTATATAGCCCCATTCATCCATTCAGTTTCAGTAGTGCTATCATTTGATCTAATATACACATCTTGTCTCTTTTGATTCATTGACTGACAGGATTTTCACACAACCCGGCTTAAACATCCCTGCGATCAAGTCACTCCCTGCTAAAATCTCTCTTCTCAGTTCAGTGGAGCGGTACCTTTAAGGATTCATTGACTGACAGGACATTCACCCAACCTGTTTTAAACATCCCTGCATTGATCTCAACTTCCTGCCAAAATCCCTGAGCCCATCTTAGTGGAGCAGTTCCTTGGAGTTCTAGAAACCTTTAATTCATTCATTCTGTTTCAGCAGGTTTATCAATTGATCTAATATACACTTCTTCTCAATTTTGATTCATTGAGTGACAGGATTTTCACCCAACCAGGATTAAAGATCCCTACAATCAACTCACTTCCTGCCAAAATCCCTCCTCCCAGCTCAGTGGGGCGGTACCTTTAAAGGTTTATATAGCCCCATTCATCCATTCTGTTTCAGTAGGGCTATCATTTGATCTAATATACACTTCTCTCTTTTGATTCATTGACTGACAGGGTTTTCATCCAACCCGGCTTAAACATCCCAGCAATCAATCTCTGTTCTTAGCTTAGTGGGGTGGAACCTTTAAAGGTTTATATAGCCCCATTCATCCATTCTGTTTCAGTAGGGCTATCATTTGATCTAATATACCCTTCTCTCTTTTGATTCATTGAATGACAGGGTTTTCACACAACTCGGCTTTATACCTACCGGTGATCAACTCACTCCCTGCCAAAATCCCTCCTCCTGGCTCACTGAAGAGGAACCTTTAAAGGTTTATATAGCCCCATTCATCTCTTCTTTTTAATTAGGGCTTTCAACTACTCTACATACATACCTTCTCTCTTTTGATTCATTGACTAACAGGATTTTCACCCAACCCGGCTTTAAAATCCCTGCAATCAACTCACTTCCTGCCAATATCTCTCTTCCCAACTCAGTGGGGCGGTACCTTTAAAGGTTTATACAGCTCCATTCATCCATTCTGTTTCAGTAGGGCTATCATTTGATCAAATATTCACATCTGGTCTCTTTTGATTCATTGACTAACAGGATTTTCACCCAAACGGCTTTACACATCCCTGCGATCAACTAACTTCCTGCCCAAATCCCTCCTCCCACGTCAGTGGAGCGGTAACTTTAAAGGTTTATATAGCCCCATTCATCTCTTCTTTTTAACTAGGGCTTTCAAATACTCTACATACATATCTTCTCTCTTTTGATTCATTTACTTACAGGATTTTCACCCAACCCGGCTTAAAGATCCCTGCAATCTACTCAGTTCCTGCCAATATCTCTCTTCCCAACTCAGTGGAGTGAAACCTTTAAAGGTTTCTAGAACACCATTCATTCATTCTGTTTCACTAGTGCTATCATTTAATCTAATATATACATCTTCTCTCTTTTGATTCATTGACTGACAGGATTTTCACCTAACTCGGCTTAAACATCTCTGCGATCAACTCACTCCCTGCCAAAATTCCTCTTCCCAGCTCAGTAGAGCGGTACCTTTAAATGTTTAAAGAGCCCCATTCATTCATTCTGTTTCAGTAGGGCTATCATTTGATCTAATATACACTTCTTTTCTCTCTTGATTCATTGACTGACAGGGTTTTCATCCAAACCGGCTTAAACATCCCGGCGATCAATCTCTGTTCTCAGCTCAGTGGGGCGGTACCTTTAAAGGTTTATATAGCCCCATTCATCCATTCTATTTCAGTAGGGCTATCATTTGAACTCATATACACATCTTGTCTCTTTTGATTCATTGACTGACAGGATTTTCACACAACCCGGCTTAAACATCCCTGTGATCAACTCACTCCCGGCTAAAATCTCTGTTCTCAACTCAGTGGAGCGGTACCTTTAAAAGTTTATATAGCCCCATTCATCCATTCTATTTCAGTAGGGCTATCATTTGAACTCATATACACATCTTGTCTCTTTTGATTCATTGACTGACAGGATTTTCACACAACCCGGCTTAAACATCCCTATGATCAACTCACTCCTGGCTAAAATCTCTGTTCTCAACTCAGTGGAGCGGTACCTTTAAAGGTTTATATAGCCCCATTCATCCATTCTATTTCAGTAGGGCTATCATTTGAACTCATATACACATCTTGTCTCTTTTGATTCATTGACTGACAGGATTTTCACACAACCCGGCTTAAACATCCCTGTGATCAACTCACTCCCGGCTAAAATCTCTGTTCTCAACTCAGTGGGGCGGTACCTTTAAAGGTTTATATAGCCCCATTCATCCATTCAGTTTCAGTAGTGCTATCATTTGATCTAATATACACATCTTGTCTCTTTTGATTCATTGACTGACAGGATTTTCACACAACCCGGCTTAAACATCCCTGCGATTAAGTCACTCCCTGCTAAAATCTCTCTTCTCAGTTCAGTGGAGCGGTACCTTTAAGGATTCATTGACTGACAGGACATTCACCCAACCTGTTTTAAACATCCCTGCATTGATCTCAACTTCCTGCAAAAATCCCTGAGCCCATCTTAGTGGAGCAGTTCCTTGGAGTTCTAGAAACCTTTAATTCATTCATTCTGTTTCAGCAGGTTCATCAATTGATCTAATATACACTTCTTCTCTCTTTTGATTCATTGAGTGACAGGATTTTCACCCAACCAGGATTAAAGATCCCTACAATCAACTCACTTCCTGCCAAAATCCCTCCTCCCAGCTCAGTGGGGCGGTACCTTTAAAGGTTTATATAGCCCCATTCATCCATTCTGTTTCAGTAGGGCTATCATTTGATCAAATATTCACATCTGGTCTCTTTTGATTCATTTACTGACAGGATTTTCACCCAACCCGGCTTAAACATCCCTGTGATCAACTTACTCCCTGCTAAAATCTCTGTTCTCAGCTCAGTGAGGTGGTACCTTTAAAGGTTTATATAGCCCCATTCATCCATTCTGTTTCAGTAGGGCTATCATTTGATCTAATATACACTTCTCTCTTTTGATTCATTGACTGACAGGGTTTTCACCCAACTCGGCTTTATACCTACCGGCGATTAACTCACTCCCTGCCACAATCCCTCCTCCCAGCTCACTGAGGAAGAACCTTTAAAGGTTTATATAGCCCCATTCATCTCTTCTTTTTAACTAGGGCTTTCAACTACTCTACATACATATCCTCTCTCTTTTGATTCATTGACTAACAGCATTGTCACCCAACCCGGCTTTAAGATCCCTGCAATCAACTCACTTCCTGCCAATATCTCTCTTCCCAACTCAGTGGAGTGAAACCTTTAATGGTTTCTAGAACCCCATTCATTCAATCTGTTTCACTCGTGCTATCATTTGATCTAATATATACATCTTCTCTCTTTTGATTCATTGACTGACATGATTTTCACCCAACTCGGCTTTATACCTACCGGTGATTAACTCACTCCCTGCCACAATCCCTCCTCCCAGCTCACTGAGGAAGAACCTTTAAAGGTTTATATAGCCCCATTCATCTCTTCTTTTTAACTAGGGCTTTCAACTACTCTACATACATATCTTCTCTCTTTTGATTCATTGACTGACAGGATTTTCACCTAACTCCGCTTAAACATCTCTGCGATCAACTCACTCCCTGCCAAAATTCCTCTTCCCAGCTCAGTAGAGCGGTACCTTTAAAGGTTTATACAGCTCCATTCATCCATTCTGTTTCAGTAGTGCTATCATTTGATCAAATATTCACATCTGGTCTCTTTTGATTCATTGACTGACTGGGTTTTCATCCAACCCGGCTTAAACACCCCTGCGATCAATCTCTGTTCTCAGCTCAGTGGGGCGGTACCTTTAAAGGTTTATATAGCCCCATTCATCCATTCTGTTTCAGTAGGGCTATCATTTGATCTAATATACACTTCTCTCTTTTGATTCATTGAATGACAGGGTTTTCACACAACTCGGCTTTATACCTACCGGCGATTAACTCACTCCCTGCAAAAATCCCTCCTCCCGGCTCACTGAAGAGGAACCTTTAAAGGTTTATATAGCCCCATTCATCTCTTCTTTTTAATTAGGGCTTTCAACTACTCTACATACATACCTTCTCTCTTTTGATTCATTGACTAACAGGATTTTCACCCAACCCGGCTTTAAAATCCCTGCAATCAACTCACTTCCTGCCAATATCTCTCTTCCCAACTCAGTGGGGCGGTACCTTTAAAGGTTTATACAGCTCCATTCATCCATTCTGTTTCAGTAGGGCTATCATTTGATCAAATATTCACATCTGGTCTCTTTTGATTCATTGACTGACAGGATTTTCACCCAAACGGCTTTACACATCCCTGCGATCAACTAACTTCCTGCCCAAATCCCTCCTCCCACGTCAGTGGAGCGGTAACTTTAAAGGTTTATATAGCCCCATTCATCTCTTCTTTTTAACTAGGGCTTTCAAATACTCTACATACATATCTTCTCTCTTTTGATTCATTGACTTACAGGATTTTCACCCAACCCGGCTTAAAGATCCCTGAAATCTACTCAGTTCCTGCCAATATCTCTCTTCCCAACTCAGTGGAGTGAAACTTTTAAAGGTTTATACAGCTCCATTCATCTATTCTGTTTCAGTAGAGCTATCATTTGATCAAATATTCACATCTGGTCTCTTTTGATTCATTGACTAACAGGATTTTCACCCAACCCGGCTTAAACATCCCTGCGATCAACTCACTCCCTGCTAAATCACTGTTCTCAGCTCAGTGGGGCGGTACCTTTAAAGATTTATATAGCCCCATTCATCCATTCTGTTTCAGTAGGGCTATCATTTGATCTAATATACACTTCTCTCTTTTGATTCATTGACTGACAGGGTTTTCACCCAACTCGGCTTTATACCTACCGGCGATTAACTCACTCCCTGCCCAAATCCCTCCTCCCGGCTCACTGAGGAAGAACCTTTAAAGGTTTATATAGCCCCATTCATCTCTTCTTTTTAACTAGGGCTTTCAACTACTCTACATACATATCCTCTCTCTTTTGATTCATTGACTAACAGCATTGTCACCCAACCCGGCTTTAAGATCCCTGCAATCAACTCACTTCCTGCCAATATCTCTCTCCCCAACTCAGTGGAGTGAAACCTTTAAAGGTTTCTAGAACCCCATTCATTCAATCTGTTTCACTCGTGCTATCATTTGATCTAATATATACATCTTCTCTCTTTTGATTCATTGACTGACATGATTTTCACCTAACTCGGCTTAAACATCCCTGTGATCAACTTACTACCGGCTAAAATCTCTGTTCTCACCTCAGTGGGGCGGTACCTTTAAAGGTTTATATAGCCCCATTCATCCATTCAGTTTCAGTAGGGCTATCATTTGATCTAATATACACTTTTTCTCTCTTTTGATTTATTGACTGACAGGGTTTTCACCCAAACGGCTTTACACATCCCTGCGATCAACTAACTTCCTGCCCAAATCCCTCCTCCCACGTCAGTGGAGCGGTAACTTTAAAGGTTTATATAGCCCCATTCATCTCTTCTTTTTAACTAGGGCTTTCAACTACTCTACATACATATCTTCTCTCTTTTGATTCATTGACTGACAGGATTTTCACCTAACTCGGCTTAAACATCTCTGCGATCAACTCACTCCCTGCCAAAATTCCTCTTCCCAGCTCAGTAGAGCGGTACCTTTAAATGTTTAAAGAGCCCCATTCATTCATTGTTTCAGTAGGGCTATCATTTGATCAAATATTCACATCTGGTCTCTTTTGATTCATTGACTGACAGGGTTTTCATCCAACCCGGCTTAAACACCCCTGCGATCAATCTCTGTTCTCAGCTCAGTGGGGCGGTACATTTAAAGGTTTATATAGCCCCATTCATCCATTCTGTTTCACTAGGGCTATCATTTGATCTAATATACACTTCTCTCTTTTGATTCATTGACTGACAGGGTTTTCACCCAACTAGGATTTATACCTACCAGCGATCAACTCACTCCCTGCCCAAATCCCTCCTCCCGGCTCACTGAAGAGGAACCTTTAAAGGTTTATATAGCCCCATTCATCTCTTCTTTTTAATTAGGGCTTTCAACTACTCTACATACATATCTTCTCTGTTTTGATTCATTGACTAACAGGATTTTCATCCAACCTGGCTTTAAGATCCCTGCAATCAACTCACTTCCTGCCAATATCTCTCTTCCCAACTCAGTGGGGCGGTACCTTTAAAGGTTTATACAGCTCCATTCATCCATTCTGTTTCAGTAGGGCTATCATTTGATCAAATATTCACATCTGGTCTCTTTTGATTCATTGACTGACAGGACATTCACCCAACCTGTTTTAAATATCCCTGGATTGACCTCAACTTCCTGCCAATATCCCT
Source organism: Geotrypetes seraphini (assembly GCF_902459505.1). Classification (NCBI taxonomy): domain Eukaryota; kingdom Metazoa; phylum Chordata; class Amphibia; order Gymnophiona; family Dermophiidae; genus Geotrypetes; species Geotrypetes seraphini. The sequence goes on from NW_022985980.1 coordinate 332,635, forward strand.
CCTCCTAGCTCAGTGGAGCAGTACCTTTAAAGGTTTATATACTCCCATTCATCCATTCTGTTTCTGTAGAGCTTTCAATTCAACTATATACACATCTTGTCTCTTTTTTGGTAATATATTCTGTGCTTTATTGAATTGTAATTCTCTCTTTTTCATGTAAAAGTGTTTTGTACTTTTCAAACAGTATTTGGAATTTTGTCTATTTCTCATAATGCTGCATTTTTAAAGGCCTCTCTCTCTTCTTTCCTCACCAGCACTGTCTCCACTGATTCGTTGACTGACGGGATTTTCACTCATCCGGGCTTTACAGATCACTGCAATCAACTCACTTCCTGCCATAATACCTACTCCCAGCTCAGCGAAGCGGTAACTTTAAAGGTTTATATAGCCCCATTCATCCATTCTGTTTCACTAGGGCTATCATTTGATCTAATATACACTTCTCTCTTTTGATTCATTGACTGACAGGGTTTTCACCCAACTCGGATTTATACCTACCAGCGATAAACTCACTCCCTGCCCAAATCCCTCCTCCCGGCTCACTGAAGAGGAACCTTTAAAGGTTTATATAGCCCCATTCATCTCTTCTTTTTAACTAGGGCTTTCAACTACTCTACATACATATCTTCTCTCTTTTGATTCATTGACTGACAGAATTTTCACACAACCCGGCTTAAACATCCCTGTGATCAACTCACTCCCGGCTAAAATCTCTGTTCTCAACTCAGTGGGGCGGTACCTTTAAAGGTTTATATAGCCCCATTCATCCATTCAGTTTCAGTAGTGCTATCATTTGATCTAATATACACATCTTGTCTCTTTTGATTCATTGACTGACAGGATTTTCACACAACCCGGCTTAAACATCCCTGCGATTAAGTCACTCCCTGCTAAAATCTCTCTTCTCAGTTCAGTGGAGCGGTACCTTTAAGGATTCATTGACTGACAGGACATTCACCCAACCTGTTTTAAACATCCCTGCATTGATCTCAACTTCCTGCAAAAATCCCTGAGCCCATCTTAGGGAGCAGTTCCTTGGAGTTCTAGAAACCTTTAATTCATTCATTCTGTTTCAGCAGGTTCATCAATTGATCTAATATACACTTCTCTCTTTTGATTCATTGACTGACAGGGTTTTCATCCAACCCGGCTTAAACATCCCAGCAATCAATCTCTGTTCTTAGCTTAGTGGGGTGGAACCTTTAAAGGTTTATATAGCCCCATTCATCCATTCTGTTTCAGTAGGGCTATCATTTGATCTAATATACACTTCTCTCTTTTGATTCATTGAATGACAGGGTTTTCACACAACTTGGCTTTATACCTACCGGTGATCATCTCACTCCCTGCCAAAATCCCTCCTCCTGGCTCACTGAAGAGGAACCTTTAAAGGTTTATATAGCCCCATTCATCTCTTCTTTTTAATTAGGGCTTTCAACTACTCTACATACATACCTTCTCTCTTTTGATTCATTGACTAACAGGATTTTCACCCATCCCGGCTTTAAAATCCCTGCAATCAACTCACTTCCTGCCAATATCTCTCTTCCCAACTCAGTGGGGCGGTACCTTTAAAAGTTTATACAGCTCCATTCATCCATTCTGTTTCAGTAGGGCTATCATTTGATCAAATATTCACATCTGGTCTCTTTTGATTCATTGACTGACAGGATTTTCACCCAAACGGCTTTACACATCCCTGCGATCAACTAACTTTCTGACCAAATCCCTCCTCCCACGTCAGTGGAGCGGTAACTTTAAAGGTTTATATAGCCCCATTCATCTCTTCTTTTTAACTAGGGCTTTCAACTACTCTACATACATATCTTCTCTCTTTTGATTCATTGACTTACAGGATTTTCACCCAACCCGGCTTAAAGATCCCTGCAATCTACTCAGTTCCTGCCAATATCTCTCTTCCCAACTCAGTGGAGTGAAACCTTTAAAGGTTTCTAGAACACCATTCATTCATTCTGTTTCACTAGTGCTATCATTTAATCTAATATATACATCTTCTCTCTTTTGATTCATTGGCTGACAGGATTTTCACCTAACTCGGCTTAAACATCTCTGCGATCAACTCACTCCCTGCCAAAATTCCTCTTCCCAGCTCAGTAGAGCGGTACCTTTAAAGGTTTAAAGAGCCCCATTCATTCATTTTGTTTAAGTAGGGCTATCATTTGATCTAATATACACTTCTTCTCTCTCTTGATTCATTGACTGACAGGGTTTTCATCCAAACCGGCTTAAACATCCCGGCGATCAATCTCTGTTCTCAGCTCAGTGGGGCGGTACCTTTAAAGGTTTATATAGCCCCATTCATCCATTCTATTTCAGTAGGGCTATCATTTGAACTCATATACACATCTTGTCTCTTTTGATTCATTGACTGACAGGATTTTCACACAACCCGGCTTAAACATCCCTGCGATCAAGTCACTCCTGGCTAAAATCTCTGTTCTCAACTCAGTGGAGCGGTACCTTTAAAGGTTTATATAGCCCCATTCATCCATTCAGTTTCAGTAGTGCTATCATTTGATCTAATATACACATCTTGTCTCTTTTGATTCATTGACTGACAGGATTTTCACACAACCCGGCTTAAACATCCCTGCGATCAAGTCACTCCCTGCTAAAATCTCTCTTCTCAGTTCAGTGGAGAGGTACCTTTAAGGATTCATTGACTGACAGGACATTCACCCAACCTGTTTTAAACATCCCTGCATTGATCTCAACTTCCTGCCAAAATCCCTGAGCCCATCTTAGTGGAGCAGTTCCTTGGAGTTCTAGAAACCTTTAATTCATTCATTCTGTTTCAGCAGGTTCATCAATTGATCTAATATACACTTCTTCTCTCTTTTGATTCATTGAGTGACAGGATTTTCACCCAACCAGGATTAAAGATCCCTACAATCAACTCACTTCCTGCCAAAATCCCTCCTCCCAGCTCAGTGGGGCGGTACCTTTAAAGGTTTATATAGCCCCATTCATCCATTCTGTTTCAGTAGAGCTATCATTTGATCTAATATACACTTCTCTCTTTTGATTCATTGACTGACAGGATTTTCACCCAACTCGGCTTTATACCTACCGGCGATTAACTCACTCCCTGCCACAATCCCTCCTCCCAGCTCACTGAGGAAGAACCTTTAAAGGTTTATATAGCCCCATTCATCTCTTCTTTTTAATTAGGGCTTTCAACTACTCTACATACATATCCTCTCTCTTTTGATTCATTGACTAACAGCATTTTCACCCAACCCGGCTTTAAGATCCCTGCAATCAACTCACTTCCTGCCAATATCTCTCTTCCCAACTCAGTGGAGTGAAACCTTTAAAGGTTTCTAGAACCCCATTCATTCATTCTGTTTCACTCGTGCTATCATTTGATCTAATATATACATCTTCTCTCTTTTGATTCATTGACTGACATGATTTTCACCTAACTCGGCTTAAACATCCCTGTGATCAACTCACTACCGGCTAAAATCTCTGTTCTCACCTCAGTGGGGCGGTACCTTTAAAGGTTTATATAGCCCCATTCATCCATTCAGTTTCAGTAGGGCTATCATTTGATCTAATATACACATTTTGTCTCTTTTGAGTCATTGACTGACAGGACATTCACCCAACCTGTTTTAAATATCCCTGGATTGACCTCAACTTCCTGCCAATATCCCTCCTCCTAGCTCAGTGGAGCAGTACCTTTAAAGGTTTATATAGCCCCATTCATCCATTCTGTTTCAGTAGGGCTTTCAATTTATCTAATATACACATATTGACTCTTTTGATTCATTAAATAACAGGATTTTCACCCAACCCCACTTAAACATCCCTGCAATCAACTCACTTCCTGCCAAAATCCCTGAGCCCTGCTTAGTGGAGCAGTTCCTTGGAGTTCTAGAAACCTTTAATTCATTCATTCTGTTTCAGCAGGTTCATCAATTGATCTAATATACACTTCTTCTCTCTTTTGATTCATTGAGTGACAGGATTTTCACCCAACCCAGATTAAAGATCCCTACAATCAACTCACTTCCTGCCAAAATCCCTCCTCCCAGCTCAGTGGAGCGGACTCTTGACCAAATAATTTTGACTCTTATTTTCATTGATAACCTTTCTCATTTAACTTTGGCCCATCATCATTTAATACTTGGCCATAATTATATCTCATTCCTGTCTTAGAATTATATTTGAATTCCCCCTTTGCCCCAGTTCTCCTTGAACATAGTATAACCTCCATAAGCTTACAGCTCTCCTCTGAGTTATCCTTCCTTGCCATCCCGCTGTACCCCTTTATTCTCCTCTCTCTCCCACTTCCCAGGCCTTCCTCTTCCGCCCTTCACTAAGCCTCTACCCCAGACCAACAATTTCCAACATGACCAGCCTCACTCATAATCTCACTGCCCTTCTCCTCCTCTACCTGCTTAGCACAAGAGGCTTAATCACAAATGTTCTAGCATTTGAACCAATCCCAACCTACTCCACTGTGAATAGAATCCCCGGCTCTGACAAATTCCTCCGCCCCCACCGACTTTTACATGATTGCTCAGAAGCAGGTCCTTTCCCAATTCCTGTGATCAACACCACTCGCCACCCTCCCAGACCATCACCTAAAAGAAAGCGATCTCTAAAACACTTGCAACGTACGATACCCTCCTGCCCCCCACAACAAACCATTCTTCCTTGTGCCTACCTGAACATCCGCTCAGTTAGAAATAAGGCCCAGCTCATCAAAGATTGGCTGGAAGAAACTCGCTTAGATATGGTCCTCCTAACCGAAACATGGCTCATTTCCGACCAGGACACCATCATAGGAGACATTCTGCCTCCACATTACAAAATTATCACTCTCTCAAGAAATTCAAAAAGAGGAGGTGGCCTCGCTATCATTCTCCAAAGCCACCTTCACTTCCAAGTCCTAGACTCCAAATTAACCAACGACCTAGAAATCCTCACCTGTAAAATTTCCAAAACAGAATGCATAGACAACCTAATCGTCACGCTATTTTACATACCCCCTAATAAATGGAATCAAGCAAAAGAGGATTACTATGAGTACCTACTCACGAACTCTTCCGCAGGCACCTACAATCTCTTAGCAGGAGACATCAACCTACACCTAGAACAGGTAGAAAATTCAAACGTCACTGATCTTCTCTCCTTCCTCACATCGCTAGGCTTCACCAAACCCCCCCAAACCACAACCCACAACAAAGGACACCACCTTGACCTTATCACCTTTCTCTCCAATTCCAACACCACTCCCAATATAACTCTCTTAGACCAAACCTGGTCAAACACCCCCTGGTCCGACCACCTCCTGTGCAATTTTGATATAGCCTGGCACAAAAAACAACCTGACAAAAAGCCTAACCCCAACCATATAAAGCAATCCATATGGACAAGAGAACAACTAAATCCAGCAGACTTCTGGTCACACTACACTTTCATCTCCGACTCCGACGTAGACCCCAATTTCCACCTAAACTGGGAAAAATTTAGCGACCAAGTCCTTAACACCACTGCTCCTCTTAGACTTCGCTCGAAAACAACTCGCCCCTCAAACAGCTGGTTTGACGCGGACCTCCTGACCATAAAACGAGAAGTTCGGAAACTTGAAAGAACCTGGTGTAAATCAGGGACTGACTTAGACAGACTCACCTGGCGACTAAAAGTCAAAGAATACAAAAAACTGATCATCGATAAGCGCAGCAAACACTACTCCCAACTAATAAACTCCCCTTCTCTAAACAGTAAAGCACTTTTTAGACTAGTTAACTCTCTACTCGATATAGACTCTCACAAACGCCCCATCTCCGTCCTCCCGCCCTCCGCTATCACTCTAGCCGACCACTTCGCCAACAAAATCCACACTCTAAAACTGTCTCTTATAACCCCCAGCCCCGAACCTCCACTCAACCTACCTACAACAGATACTGAAGGTTCAAGAGCCGACATGTCCTGGACCTCCTTTGAAAATCCTGACTGGAATCTATTCCTCAAACTTTACTCTAAATACGCCAACTCCAACTGCCTATTAGACACCTGTCCTCCCACCATCATGAAATCCGCCCCCCCCTCATTCAAAGCTGAACTATTCAACTGGGTATCTCTATGCCTATCCACTGGACACTTCCCGATTGAACTTGGCCACATCCTCATCTCCCCTATCCCTAAACACCCCAAGGAACCAATCTCTTCCATCACCAACTACAGACCCATCGCCAACATACCACTCTTCCAAAAACTCATGGAAGGCCTAGTCAACAACGACCTCACGAAATACCTTGACAAGTACAACATTCTTCACGACTCCCAGTCCGGTTTCAGACTAAACCATAGCACTGAAACAATCTTAACTGCCCTGACAAGTTACCTCCTCCACCTGTTCTCGCTGGGCAAAAGCGCCCTGATACTCCAATTTGACCTGAGCAGCGCCTTCGACCTAGTCGACCACGAAATTTTGCTCCGGTGCCTTGACTCCATCGGCATCTCCGGACAAGTAATAAACTGGTTCACAGGTTTCCTAACTAACCGTACCTACCAGGTCCATAGTAATGGAGCCTTCTCCCACCATTGGCGTAACCCTTGTGGAGTCCCACAAGGCTCTCCTCTTTCCCCCTCCCTATTCAATATTTACCTGGCCCCTCTGGCACGATCCCTAGCTGACTCAAACCTAAAATCGTTCATATATGCAGACGACATCACCATCATTGTTCCCATCACCTCACTCACTCTAGAAACGGAACAACTCATCTCTTCTATTCTCACCAAGTTAGAAATATGGACCTCCAAATTCAAATTAAAACTGAACCCTGAAAAAACCAAAATTTTCCTAGCGAGTCCAAACCATAAATTAACAAACACCTCCCTTAAACTGAATGGACTAGATTACCCTATCCTACCCACCATAAAAATCCTTGGAGTCATCCTGGACCGCACTCTAACCTTCGATGACCATACCAGTGCCCAGGTGAAAAAATGTTTCTGCACCCTCTGGAAACTGCGCACCATCAAACGCTACTTCGACCACCAAGCCTTCCGACTACTCGTTCAATCTCTGGTGCTACGCATATTAGACTACTGCAACATTATTTACCTCGGAACCTATAAAAATACCATCAAACGTCTAAGAATAGTCCAAAATGCAGCCGTCCGCCTCATTTACGATCTCAAAAAATATGACCATGTCAGCCCCTACTACACCAAACTCCATTGGCTCCCAGTTGAGGCAAGGATCACCTTTAAGTTCGCCTGCCTTTGTTTCAAAACTCTAACTGGCTCCTCCCCAATCTACCTGTCTGAGCATCTTGAAATAGCAGGCCCCTCCCGCACACGAAACGCCCATTTATTCACCTTTCCCTCCCTAAAAGGCTGCCTCTATAAGAGATTCATTGATAGAACCCTAGCATTCCAAGCGGGCAAATGGAACAATTGCCTAACTGACCTCATCTCCAACTCCCCGCCTTATCACCTGTTCAGGAAGTCACTAAAAACCTTCCTCTTCGACAAATTCCGCTAACTCTGCCTTCCCCCCTTCCCTGCTCCCTCCCTACCTTGATATGACCACTCTTACCCAATCTCGGTTTTGACCTAATGGCCCCTCAGGCCTCCATAGCTTATGCCTTTTCATGGCCTTATATTCAACTTCGCTGTAAATGTAACACCGTTATAATTTGTAACATCGCTGTAAATGTACAGCCTCTTCTTAGCACATGCCTTTTCACTGCCATATATGCAACATCGCCTTAATTGTAAAAACGCTGTAATAGGTAACTTTACTGTAAATGTATGTAACTTCGCTGTTAATTTTCACTGCCATTTATGTAACATCGCTGTAAATGTAACAACGCTGTAATATGTAACTTCGCTGTAAATGTACAGTCTCTTCTATTGTTAACCGCATAGAACTTCCATGGTATTGCGGTATACAAGAATAAAGTTATTATTATTATTATTATTATTATTATTAACTTTAAAGGTTTATATACTCCCATTCATCCATTCTGTTTCTGTAGAGCTTTCAATTCATCTATATACACATCTTGTCTCTTTTTTGGTAATATATTCTGTGCTTTATTGAATTATAATTCTCTCTTTTTCATGTAAAAGTGTTTTGTACTTTTAAAACAGTATTTGGAATTTTGTCTATTTCTCATAATGCTGCATTTTTAAAGGCCTCTCTCTCTTCTTTCCTCACCAGCACTGTCTCCACTGATTCGTTGACTGACGGGATTTTCACTCATCCGGGCATTACAGATCACTGCAATCAACTCACTTCCTGCCATAATACCTACTCCCAGCTCAGCGAAGCGGTACCTTTTAAAGGTTTAAAGAGCCCCATTCATTCATTCTGTTTCAGTAGGTGCTATCATTTGATCTAATATACACTTTTTCTCTCTTTTGATTTATTGACTGACAGGGTTTTCACCCAAACGGCTTTACACATCCCTGCGATCAACTAACTTCCTGCCCAAATCCCTCCTCCCACGTCAGTGGAGCGGTAACTTTAAAGGTTTATATAGCCCCATTCATCTCTTCTTTTTAACTAGGGCTTTCAATTACTCTACATACATATCTTCTCTCTTTTGATTCATTGACTGACAGGTATTTCACCTAACTCGGCTTAAACATCTCTGCGATCAACTCACTCCCTGCCAAAATTCCTCTTCCCAGCTCAGTAGAGCGGTACCTTTAAATGTTTAAAGAGCCCCATTCATTCATTCTGTTTCAGTAGGGCTATCATTTGATCTAATATACACTTATTCTCTCTCTTGATTCATTGACTGACAGGGTTTTCATCCAACCCGGCTTAAACACCCCTGCGATCAATCTCTGTTCTCAGCTCAGTGGGGCGGTACCTTTAAAGGTTTATATAGCCCCATTCATCCAGACTTGCCATAAGAACAGCAGTGGTGTTCAACTTTGGGATGTTAACTACTTGTTGGTCTACCTTGGTGTACACTGCCTTGGTGTACACCGCTTTGGGGGGGGGGGGGTGTTGATCCATCCATTCTGTTTCACTAGGGCTATCATTTGATCTAATATACACTTTTTTTTATTGAACGTAGTTCTAAAGTCCGCTCCAGAAACACAGCTAGAGAGAAAAACTCCTTCCAATAGGGAGAAAAGATCTCTGGCTTAAAAACCGTGCTCAAATCAATGCTTGAAATTTAAAGGTTTAAAGGTTCCTGTTTTGCTTAGGTCATGCAGATACTTGTTCAGGAATGTTAGAAGAGGAAAAAGCATGCAGAGCACAGCTCATGTGATTGTTTGCATGTTCAAGTTTGTTTGCATACATGCTCACTTGTTTCTGTGCTTACACTGCTTGTGTGTCTGTGTTGGCTTTTTGTGTGGCTAGTTGCTAGAAAAAATCATGACATGATAGGGTGTTTAAATCGGGGAGGAGTCCACATCTTGACGCAGTCAGACGTTGAACCTGAACACAAGTGTTGTTACTCTGGGTACCCTGCTGCTATTGCTGAAAGGGAAGAGATTAAATGGTTGTAATACAGTATAATCAAGCAGATGGAAGAGTACGGATTAAAAACCATCCACCTAAAGTCAATGATTATTGTCCAACCTTATAAATATAAATGCTATGGCAATGTGTACACAAAATTAATTAAAAACACAGGAACTGTGAGCCGGCAATAAAGATACGTTCCATCTAAGTTTCAAAAGCCTTACTGGAAACATTGCACAATTAAGGCAGTTGTAACCTGAAAAAAAAGGATCCTATTTCCCAAAATCCCCAGTCTTAAAACTTTAACAATGCACCAAAGGATCGTAGCCCAGTCTCAAGGATCTCTTGGCATGTGTAAACACATAAAAACAACAGGTGCACAAGATATGAATTTCGGGAAAATTGTTTGGGTAGTCCACACAAAACAACAGTGGTATCCTTATTAGCAGTGTCCCACGCTGAAACTCATTAGAATGGGTGCAACTCTGTGTCCTCACTATAGATTGCTGAGAGTGCTGAAGGCAAGAGGAAAAAATAGGGGATAAGGATTGCAAAAACCTATATATAAATGAAAGAAAGAGAAGCATATGAGCGCCACATACCTCGATACACAGCATCTGCGAGGCCATTAGGTGGCCTAGTTGGTTGCACAGGCGTAGACGTTGTGGGTCCTAGTTTATACAATAGACCACAATGACTTAGTGACAGACAATGGGTGGTACCTTCAATACATAAGATAGGACAAAAGAAACCCATTAAACTTAAAAAACTTACCCGCGTATGATGGAGATGACCATCCATGAAACGTGTGTGCTGCCCGCCAAGAAGCACTGGTATCTTGGTATCTTCAAAGGAGAAATCACAATTAGGAATGGGGTACACATAAGCTGGAAGAGGGTAGGGGTTTGAAGATCTTGCACACGGAGGTTACTTACTGCGTATGATGGGATAGAGGGGGACACAAGTGTAGCTATGGGTGGTTCCGCAGCTGGGGCCAAACTATATACATTGTTTGAACCTGTGGAGAAAAAGCGGTGTCCAGATTATTATCTCGCACCCCAGAAATGGTAGAAATAACAATGGTTAAGGATTGTAGGGGTTTGAACATCTTGCACATGGCAGTTACTTGCCACGTACGATAGGGCTTGAACATGAGATGTGCTATTGTGGTGGACGCATGAGGAGCCATAGGATTCGAACTTGTGAATATAAATCAGTGGATATATTTGTATGTTTCAGACATTGAAAGGAGAAATTACAATGTGGAATGGTGTACACATATGCTGAAAGGGGGGTAGAGGCGTGCTTAACATCAAACAGGGAGGATACGCACAATGTATGATAGGGCTTGAAGATACTTTTGGTGCCATTTTGGGTGAAGCATGGGGAGCCATAGGGTGTTCCGCTGGTGGAGCCACAGTATACACATAATGGTTTAAACCTGTGGAGATCAAGCATTGCACATATTGTTATCGTAGTCTGGTCCATTGACCTAAATAGTAAAAATCTAAACAAGTATACAAATTGAATAACGTACTTAATGAAGCTTGTGGAGTACAAGTGGGGGTCACAGTGCGGGACAGCATTAAGTTATGCAAAGCCTCACTGTGTCTAACGACCTCCTTCATCATCCCCTGGTTATGCCTCTGTTGCTCCACAATCATATTTATCGGCGCAAGATTCTGCCTCTGGAGATCCATTACAATTTGATGGAGATCCTGGTTCTGCCTATGGAGATCAAGCATTGCATTAGTGTGAATCTGCATCACTGTGGTAAGGCTAGCAATATTCTGAGACATTGCTTGTGCACCCTCACCAATCAATCAAATCGGGAAAGATTCTGGAAGACTGGAAGCTGGCAAATGTTACACCGATCTTCAAGAAAGGTTCGAGGGGAGATCCGGGAAACTACAGACCGGTGAATCTGACCTGATGGTAGAGGCGCTAATAAAGGACCACATCATTGATCACCTTGATAGACATGGGCTGACGAGGACCAGTCAGCACGGTTTTAGCAAAGGCAGATCGTGTTTGACGAACTTGCTGCACTTCTTTCAGGGAGTAAAGGGCGACAAGTAGATAGACAAGTAGATAGACAAGGGCGACGCGATCGACATTGTATATCTGGATTTTCAGAAGGCGTTTGACAAGGTTCCGCATGAACAACTACTTCGGAAAATTGCAAGCCATGGAATGGAGGGTGAAATACTCACGTGGATTAAAAACTGGCTGGATCATAGGAAACAGAGTGGGGGATAAATGGACAATACTTACACTGGAAGAGCGTCACCAGTGGGGTACCGCAGGGCTCGGTGCTTGGACTCGTGCTCTTCAACATCTTTATAAATGATCTAGACATTGGTAAGACGAGTGAGGTGATTAAATTTGCAGATGATACAAAGTTATTCACAGTAGTGAAGACACAGGGGGATTATGAAGATCCGCAACGTGACGTAATCATGCTCGAGGAATGGGCATCAACATGGCAGATGAGGTTCAACGTGGATAAGTGTAAAGTGATGCATGTAACAAAAATCTCATGCACGAATACAGGATGTCCGGGGCAGTAGTTGGAGAGACCTCCCAGGTAAGAAACTTGGGAGTTATGAGTGGCCAGTCAATGAAGCCGTCCACACAATACGGCGGCGGCAAAAAGGACGAACAGAATGCTAGGAATGATAAAGAAGGGGATCACGAACAGATCGGAGAAGGTTATCATGCCGCTGTACCGGGCCATGGTGTGCCCACACCTGGAGTATTGCGTCCAGCACTGGTCGCCGTACATGAAGAAGGACATGGTACTACTCAAAAGGGTCCAGAAAAGAACAACTAAGATGGTTAAGCGGCAGGAGGATTTGCCATACAGCGAAAGATTAAAGAAACTGGGCCTCTTCTCCCTCGAGCAGAGGAGATTGAGAGGGGACATAAATGAAACATTCAAGGTACTGAAGGGAATAGACTTAGTAGATAAGGACAGGTTGTTCACTCTCTCCAAGGTAGGGAGAATGAGAGGGCACTCTCTAAAATTGAAAAGGGATAGATTCCGTACGAATGTAAGGAAGTTCTTCTTCACTCAGAGAGTGTTAGAAAACTGGAATGCTCTTCCAGAGGCTGTTATAGAGGAAAACACCCTCCAAGGATTCAAGACAAAGTTAGACAAGTTCCTGCTGAACCAGAACGTACGCAGGTAGGGCTAGTCTCAGTTGGGGCACTGGTCTTTGACCAAGGACCGCCGCGTGAGCGGACTGCTGGGCATGATGGACCATTGGTCTGACCCAACAGCGGCAATTCTTATGTGCGTCCCGAGCTTGCCTGTCCCAACGGGCCCTCACACACCCTTTCACTAGGACCTCCCTCGCCCTCGAGGGGACACCCGGCAAGGCAAATTGAGGAGACAAAGGGCATGATTGCTGTGTGAACACTGTCTGGTCCACTGTCTCATCTTCAACATCTTGCAAGGTGGGCTGAATTTGATTCACAGGGTAGGTCAATTGAGAACGTTCTAAAAGGGAAAAAAAAAGGTTAAAAACAAACAAAGAAATATTCACCCAATACTCACATCTTGCAGGGCTCGGTGCTTGGACCTGTGCTCTTCAACATCTTTATAAACAATCTGGACACTGGTATGATGAGTGAGGTGATTAAATTTGCGGACGATACGAAGTTATTCAGAGTAATGAAGACACAGGGGGATTGTGAAGATCTGCAACGTGACATAATCAAGCTTGAGAAATGGGCATCGACATGGCAAATGAGGTTCAACATGGATAAGTGTAAAGTGATACATGTCGGGAACAAAAATTTCATGCATGAATACAGGATGTCCAGGGCGATACTTGGAGAGACCTCCCAGGAAAGAGACTTGGGAGTTCTGATCTACAAGTCAACGAAGCCGTCTGCAGAATGCACGGGGGCAGCAAAAAGGGCGAACAGAATGCTAGGAATAATTAAGAAGGGGATCACAAACAGATCGGAGAGGGTTATTATGCCACTGTAGCGGGCCATGGTGCGCCCTCACCTGGAATACTGTGTCCAGCACTGGTCGCTGTACATGAAGAAGGACACGGTACTACTCGAAAGGGTCCAGAGAAGAGCGACTAAAATGGTTAAGAAGCTGGAGGAGTTGCCGTACAGTGAGAGATTGGAGAAACTGGACTTCTTCTCCCTTGAAAAGAGGAGACTGAGGCGGGACTTGATCGAAACGTTCAAAATACTAAAAGGAATAGACTTAGTAGAGAAAGACAGACTGTTCACCCTCTTCAAGGTAGGGAGGACGATAGGGCACTCTCTAAAGTTGAAAGGGGATAGATTCCGTACAAACATAAAAAAATTCTTCTTCACCCAGAGAGTGGTGGAAAGCTGGAATGCTCTTCCAGAGTCTGTTATAGGGGAAAACACCCTCTAGGGTTTCAGGACAAAGTTGGACAAGTTCCTGCTAAACTGGAACGTACACAGGTGAGGCTGGACTCATTTAGAGCACTGGTCTTTGACCTGAGGGCCGCCGCGTGAGCAGACTGCTGGGCAGGATGGACCACTGGTTTGACCAGGCAGCGGCATTTCTTATGTTATGTTCTTGCAAATGGCAGGCAAACTACTCACCCTCGTCTGCATAAAGGTCCGGGGAAAACCAAGATGCTCGTCCCCCGACCTGTCCCAGTAAAGCCAAAAGCGACGTCCCCTCCTTTGTATGCTCTGAAGGAAGAAACAAAGCAGATATTTTACATAATAGACATAAATATGCACCGTACAAGAATACATCACAACCTCCTGAAATCACAACTCACCTAGAAAAGGACTTGGGGGTTTTGGTGGATAAAACAATGAAACCGGCGGTACAATACGCAGCGGCCTCAAAAAAGGCGAACAGAATGTTGGGCATTATCATGATCGTGATTGCCAGAAATAGGGTTTTCTGGTGTGTGCTTGCAGTGGTTTGAGAGATTCTTAAGAAAAAGACGATATAAAGTGTTGAAGGAGGGATCTTGTTCTGACACTGGATACTTACTCCATCTGACATATAAGTTTCAAGTTTATTCATGTATTTGATTGAACGCTTTTCCTAAGATACTAAGCGTTGTACAATAATAATTAAAAACTTTTACAAACATACAAAAAATCAGACCATTTTTACGTACTTAGTTATTAAAACCACAAGGGTACAATAGGAAGGGGGGGAGAACTACAATATTTATTGAGAAAAGGTACATAAAAAGGGAAGTACATTAGGGTAGGGAGAAGTTAACAGCTTTGCTGGACTTAATCAAATGATTAATTAAAGGCATCTTTACAAAGGAAAACTTTTTTAATTACTTTTAAACTTCTGTATATTTTATTAGGATCTTATATGAGTACATTGACTATGATTTCACTGAATTCAGATGAATGGATTTTTTTTCTAAGCTATGATATACTGTATATTTCTACTAATTCCTATCAATTCAGATACGGACTTGTTTATTCCTAGATTGTTGGAGGCTGTTGAACAGGTCAGATAATGGTCTTTGACATATTGGCTTAAACATAATATATAAAAGACTTTCATGGTTCAGTTTACAGAAAGAACTTATTCCAGCTTCTATTCACATATAACACCACTATGCATCAATGAACTTAGTCACCCTATTCAGTCCACCATGAAGATACTGAGTGTAACCATGAAAGACCAGGTGGACTCCTTAATCAGAAAGGGTTTTTTCACTCTCTGGAAACTTAGATCCATTAAATCATATTTTGATACGTCAGCATTCAGAACCCTGGTTCAATCCCTCGTACTAAGTCAACTTGACTACTGTAACATCGCCTATTTAGCAATTTCCCAAAAGAATATGCGACGTTTACAATTAATGCAAAATGCAGCGGTCAGACTAATCTACGGGCTACAGAAATTTGATCACGTGACACCATAATACCGATAGTTGCATCGGCTACCGATGGAAGCACGCGTGAAGTTTAAGTTTGCCTGCCTCTGCTTTTAAAGTACTATACGGACTAGCCCCTAAATACATAACTGACCTTTTCTCCTTCTCAGCCAACAGACACAAGAGAAGCTCACATTCAAACTTCGTTTCCCCCCCCCCAGTTAAAGGTTGTAAACTGAAAAAAACACCATGAACACCTTCTCTCACATCAAGCAGCATTATTGGGTAAAGATCTATAACAATTGCTTTTGCCCACTACTTATGAGGAATTCAGGAAGCGTCTAAAAACATACCTGTTCCTAAAGTATCTAGACAACTGACCCGTACATCTCTTTCTCCTCAATAATGGTTTTCTTGACCTATTAATCACTTTCTTCCACCACTCTTAAGTTTAATCAATTTGTACCTTTGTTTAATCTTTTGTAAACCGCATAGAACATCAGGGTACTGCGGTATATAAACTGTTATTATTATTATTATATAGCACAGTTACTTACCGTAACAGGTGTTATCCAGGGACAGCAGGCAGCTTTGCTCACATATGGATGACGTCACCGACGGAGCCCGGATGCGGAAGCTCACAAGCAGACTTGTTTGTAGAAACTAGAAGTTTTGAGTCAGCCGTACCACGCATGCGAGAATGCCTTCCCGCCCAGCACAGGGCACGTCTCCTCAGTTCAGATAGCTAGCAGAGAAGCCAACTAGGGGAGGTGGGTGGGTTGTGAGAATAGCTGCCTGCTGTCCCTGGATAACACCTTACCTTACAGTACCTTTAAAGGTTTACATAGGCCCATTCATCTATTCTGTTTCAGTAGGACTCTCAATTCATCTATATATACATCTTGTCTCTTTTTTGGTAATATACTCTCTGCCTCATTGAATTGTAATTCTCTCTCTTTCATTTAAAAGTGTTTTTGTACTTTTCAAATAGTATTTGGAATTTCGACTGTTACTCATAATGCTGTATTTTTAAAGGCCTCTCTCTTCTTTCCTCACCAGCCCTGTCTCCACAGATTCATTGACTGACAGGGTTTTCACCCAACCCGGCTTCACACATCCCTACGATCAACTCACTCCCTGCCAAAATCCATCTTCCCAGCTTAGTGGAGCGGTACCTTTAAAGGTTTAAAGAGCCCCATTCATTCATTCTGTTTCAGTAGGGCTTTCAATACATCTAATATACACTTCTCTCTTTTGATTCATTGACTGACAGGGTTTTCATCCAACCCGGCTTAAACATCCCTGCGATCAATCTGTTCTCAGCTCAGTGGGGCGGTACCTTTAAAGGTTTATATAGCCCCATTCATCCATTCTGATTCAGTAGGGCTATCATTTGATCTAATATACACTTCTCTCTTTTGATTCATTGACTGACAGGGTTTTCACCGAACTAGGCTTTATACCTCCCGGCGATCAACTCACTCCCTGCCAAAATCCCTCCTCCCAGCTCACTGGAGAGGAACCTTTAAAGGTTTATATAGCCCCATTCATCTCTTCTTTTTATTAGGGCTTTCAACTACTCTACATACATATCTTCTCTCTTTTGATTCATTGACTAGCAGGACATTCACCCAAACTGTTTTAAACATCCCTGCATTGACCTCAACTTCCTGCCAATATCCCTCCTCCTAGTTCAGTGGTGCAGGACCTTTAAAGGTTTCTATAGCCCCATTCATCCATTCTGTTTCAGTAGGGCTTTCAATACATCTAATATACACATCTTGACTCTTTTGATTCATTAAATGACAGGATTTTCACCCAACCCCACTTAAACATCCCTGCAATCAACTCACTTCCTGCCAAAATCCCTGAGCCCAGCTCAGTGGAGCGGAACTTTAAAGGATTCTAGAACCCCATTCATTCATTCTGTTTTAGTAGGGCTATCATTTGATCTAATGTACACATCTCTCTTTTGATTCATTAAATGACAGGATTTTCACCCAACGCCACTTAAACATCCCTGCAATCAACTCACTTCATGCCAAAATCCCTGAGCCCAGCTTAGTGGAGCAGTACCTTGGAGTTCTAGAAACCTTTAATTCATTCATTCTGTTTCAGCAGGTTCATCAATTGATCTAATATACACTTCTTCTCTCTTTTGATTCATTGAGTGACAGGATTTTCACCCAACGCGGATTAAAGATCCCTACAATCAACTCACTTCCTGCCAGAATCCCTCTTCCCAGCTCAGTGGAGCAGAACCTTTAAAGGTTTCTAGAACCCCATTCATTCAATCTGTTTCGGTAGGGCTTTCATTTGATCTAATATACACATCTTCTCTCTTTTTGAGTCATTGACTGATGTGGTTTTCACCCAACCCGGCTTTAGACATCCCTACGATCAACTCACTTCCTGCTAAAATCCCTGAGCCCAGCTTAGTTGAGCGGTTCCTGTAAAGGTTTATATATTCCCATTCATCCATTCTGTTTCTGTAGCGCTTTCAATTCATCTATCTTGTCTCTTTTTTGGTAATATATTCTGTGCTTCATTGAATTGTAATTCTCTCTCTTTCATGTAAAAGTGTTTTGTACTTTTCAAATAGTATTTGGAATTTTGACTATTTCTCATAATGCTGTATTTTTAAAGGTCTCTCTCTCTTCTTTCCTCACCAGCCCTGTCTCCACAGATTCATTGCTGACGGGGTTTTCACCCAACCCGGCTTCACACATCCCTACGATCAACTCACTCCCTAACAAAATCCCTGAGCCCAGCTAGTGGAGCGGAACATTTAAAGGTTTCTAGAACCCCATTCATTCATTCTGTTTCAGTAGGGCTATCATTTGATCTAATATACACATCTTCTCTCTTTTGATTCATTCACTGTAAGGGTTTTCACCCAACTTGGCTTTACACATCCTAGAGAGCAATTCACTCCCTGCCAAAATCGCTCCCAGCTCAGTTGAGTGCTACCTTTAAAGGTTTATATAGCCCCATTCATCCATTCTGTTTCAGTAGGGCTATCATTTGATCTAATATACACTTCTCTCTTTTGATTCATTGACTGACAGTATTTTTTCCTAACTCGGCTTAAACATCTCTGCGATCAACTCACTCCCTGCCAAAATCCATCTTCCCAGCTTAGTGGAGCGGTACCTTTAAAGGTTTATATAGCCCCATTCATCTCTTCTTTTTAATAAGGGCTTTCAACTACTCTACATACATATCTTCTCTCTTCTGATTCATAGACTTACAGGATTTTCACCCTTCCCGGCTTAAGGATCTCTGCAATCAACTCAGTTCCTGCCAATATCTCTCTTCCCAATTCAGTGGAGTGAAACTTTAAAGATTTCTAGAACCCCATTCATTCATTCTGTTTCACTAGGGCTATTATTTGATCTAATATATACATCTTCTCTCTTTTGATTCATTGACTGACAGTATTTTTTCCTAACTCGGCTTAAACATCTCTGCGATCAACTCACTCCCTGCCAAAATCCATTTTCCCAGCTTAGTGGAGCGGTACCTTTAAAGGTTTAAAGAGCCCCATTCATTCATTCTGTTTCAGTAGGGCTCTCATTTGATCTAATATACACTTCTTCTCTCTTTTGATTCATTGACTAACAGCATTTTCACCCAACCCGGCTTAAACATACCTGCGATCAACTCACTCCCTGCTAAAATCTTTGTTCTCAGCTCAGTGGGGCGGTACCTTTAAAGGTTTATATAGCTCCATTCATCCATTCTATTTCAGTAGGGCTATCATTTGATCTAATATACACTTCTTCTCTCTCTTGATTCATTGACTGACAGGATTTTCACACAACCCGGCTTAAACATCCCTGTGATCAACTCACTCCTGGCTAAAATCTCTGTTCTCAACTCAGTGGAGCGGTACCTTTAAAGGTTTATATAGCCCCATTCATCCATTCTATTTCAGTAGGGCTATCATTTGATCTAATATACACTTCTTCTCTCTCTTGATTCATTGACTGACAGGATTTTCACACAACCCGGCTTAAACATCCCTGTGATCAACTCACTCCTGGCTAAAATCTCTGTTCTCAACTCAGTGGAGCGGTACCTTTAAAGGTTTAAAGAGCCCCATTCATCCATTCAGTTTCAGTAGTGCTATCATTTGATCTAATATACACATCTTGTCTCTTTTGATTCATTGACTGACAGGATTTTCACACAACCCGGCTTAAACATCCCTGCGATTAAGTCACTCCCTGCTAAAATCTCTCTTCTCAGTTCAGTGGAGCGGTACCTTTAAGGATTCATTGACTGACAGGACATTCACCCAACCTGTTTTAAACATCCCTGCATTGATCTCAACTTCCTGCCAAAATCCCTGAGCCCATCTTAGTGGAGCAGTTCCTTGGAGTTCTAGAAACCTTTAATTCATTCATTCTGTTTCAGCAGGTTTATCAATTGATCTAATATACACTTCTTCTCTCTTTTGATTCATTGAGTGACAGGATTTTCACCCAACCAGGATTAAAGATCCCTACAATCAACTCACTTCCTGCCAAAATCCCTCCTCCCAGCTCAGTGGGGTGGAACCTTTAAAGGTTTATATAGCCCCATTCATCCATTCTGTTTCAGTAGGGCTATCATTTGATCAAATATTCACATCTGGTCTCTTTTGATTCATTGACTGACAGGATTTTCACCCAAACGGCTTTACACATCCCTGCGATCAACTAACTTCCTGCCCAAATCCCTCCTCCCACGTCAGTGGAGCGGTAACTTTAAAGGTTTATATAGCCCCATTCATCTCTTCTTTTTAATTAGGGCTTTCAACTACTCTACATACATACCTTCTCTCTTTTGATTCATTGACTAACAGGATTTTCACCCAACCCGGCTTTAAAATCCCTGCAATCAACTCACTTCCTGCCAATATCTCTCTTCCCAACTCAGTGGGGCGGTACCTTTAAAGGTTTATACAGCTCCATTCATCCATTCTGTTTCAGTAGGGCTATCATTTGATCAAATATTCACATCTGGTCTCTTTTGATTCATTGACTGACAGGATTTTCACCCAAACGGCTTTACACATCCCTGCGATCAACTAACTTCCTGCCCAAATCCCTCCTCCCACGTCAGTGGAGCGGTAACTTTAAAGGTTTATATAGCCCCATTCATCTCTTCTTTTTAACTAGGGCTTTCAAATACTCTACATACATATCTTCTCTCTTTTGATTCATTGACTTACAGGATTTTCACCCAACCCGGCTTAAAGATCCCTGCAATCTACTCAGTTCCTGCCAATATCTCTCTTCCCAACTCAGTGGAGTGAAACCTTTAAAGGTTTCTAGAACACCATTCATTCATTCTGTTTCACTAGTGCTATCATTTAATCTAATATATACATCTTCTCTCTTTTGATTCATTGACTGACAGGATTTTCACCTAACTCGGCTTAAACATCTCTGCGATCAACTCACTCCCTGCCAAAATTCCTCTTCCCAGCTCAGTAGAGCGGTACCTTTAAAGGTTTAAAGAGCCCCATTCATTCATTTTGTTTAAGTAGGGCTATCATTTGATCTAATATACACTTCTTCTCTCTCTTGATTCATTGACTGACAGGGTTTTCATCCAAACCGGCTTAAACATCCCGGCGATCAATCTCTGTTCTCAGCTCAGTGGAGCGGTACCTTTAAAGGTTTATATAGCCCCATTCATCCATTCTATTTCAGTAGGGCTATCATTTGAACTCATATACACATCTTGTCTCTTTTGATTCATTGACTGACAGGATTTTCACACAACCCGGCTTAAACATCCCTGTGATCAACTCACTCCCGGCTAAAATCTCTGTTCTCAACTCAGTGGGGCGGTACCTTTAAAGGTTTATATAGCCCCATTCATCCATTCAGTTTCAGTAGTGCTATCATTTGATCTAATATACACATCTTGTCTCTTTTGATTCATTGACTGACAGGATTTTCACACAACCCGGCTTAAACATCCCTGCGATTAAGTCACTCCCTGCTAAAATCTCTCTTCTCAGTTCAGTGGAGCGAAACCTTTAAGGATTCATTGACTGACAGGACATTCACCCAACCTGTTTTAAACATCCCTGCATTGATCTCAACTTCCTGCCAAAATCCCTGAGCCCATCTTAGTGGAGCAGTTCCATGGAGTTCTAGAAACCTTTAATTCATTCATTCTGTTTCAGCAGGTTTATCAATTGATCTAATATACACTTCTTCTCTCTTTTGATTCATTGAGTGACAGGATTTTCACCCAACCAGGATTAAAGATCCCTACAATCAACTCACTTCCTGCCAAAATCCCTCCTCCCAGCTCAGTGGGGCGGTACCTTTAAAGGTTTATATAGCCCCATTCATCCATTCTGTTTCAGTAGGGCTATCATTTGATCTAATATACACTTCTCTCTTTTGATTCATTGACTGACAGGGTTTTCATCCAACCCGGCTTAAACATCCCAGCAATCAATCTCTGTTCTTAGCTTAGTGGGGTGGAACCTTTAAAGGTTTATATAGCCCCATTCCATAGCAAAGCAGCAGATGAATCCAGACTAGTGGGTATAGCTCACATCGACCAGCAGGTGGAGATAGAGAACTGATTAACAGTTGGCCTTAAAGCCTGGTGTTCCTCTTGTTACTTCAGTTTTGCTCTATCTCCCAGCAGGAATGGAGCTTACTTTACTAGCTCCTGGATTCTGGCTGGGGCCGGTTTAGGTGGTGTTCCTGTGGCTTCCTCTGTTGAGACTCTGTCTCTTCAGTAGGACAGGGGTGCCTGGCTGATCGGTGCCGGCTTTGGGAGCTACACCTGGGCCCTCCCAGGTCCCTTCTCCACCCTCCCCTCCGTTTGTTTGAGCGGGTTCTTGGGCCACTGCAGGAGGTTTGTGCTTAGGTTTCTTCATTCCAGTAAAAAAAAAAAAAAAAAAAAACCAACGACTTCCTGTTTGTGCTGAGCCGTGCTGTGTTCGTGTGGCTTTCAGTACGATTACCAGCTGTTACCCGACTGCAGTTAGAGCGGGGGACCGGTTGGTGAGTAACTTTGTTTGCTGTCTGCCTCCTCTTGCGTTTGGGTCGTTCCGGCGGTAGCGGGGGGTGGGCGGAGTCGGCGCGGCGGCGTATTGCCGCGTTTGTGGAAAAAAAAAAAAAAAAAAAAAGTTTTTTGTATCGCCGTTTTTAGCGATGGCAGCAGAGGCTACTCAGCGGTGCTCGCGCTGTGGGAAGCGCCGAGCACTGTCGGGCTTCTGCTCTGCAGGGTGTGGGGATACACCGGCAGAAGATGCCTTCCTGCAAGCGTGTGAGTTAGCCATCTCCCGTGTCAGCGGGGCACGGTCTACTTCCCCGGGCCTCGAGGGCGACTCGGGGGAACTGCAAGGCTCTGCCGCGGCTGAGGGGAGGTCAGCGGCGGTCGGGGAGCCAGGGTCGCTAGGGGACGGCGCGGCTGCGCGCCCTAGCATTGATCAGGCCGGTTCTTCTTTAATGGGGGTGAGTTCCTTCTCCCCGGAGTTTGTTATGCTATTGCACCGAGCTTTTCTGCTACAGGGCTCGCAGCCGGCCCAGTCGGTACCGGCGACCTGGCCGTCCCTCCCTGGGCCTTCTACCTCCACGGGCTTATCCGGTGCTAATGCCGGCCCGACTACGGGTCCTGGGCTGTCGCCTAGGCGGTCGCAGGGGGCGAAGAAACGCAGACTCGCGACCGTGGACGCGGAGGGTAATCTTCCCTTATCACCTTTCTCCCTTCCTGAATCATTAGAGGAAGGGGAGGTCTTAGATTGGGAGGCAGAGGATCCCCCGGGCAGGGAAGTTGATGATCCTTCAGCGCTCCGGCTGTTTCATAGAGAGGAGCTGGCGTCCTTGATTTCCAAGGCTTTGCAGGGTTTAAATATCTCTCAGGAGGATGCTAAGGTGTTGGGTAACCCCCTGATGGCAGGTACGCGTAAGCCACCTAGGTCCTTTCCGGTGCATGAAGCCATGCAGGAGCTGATCTCGGCGCAATGGGATACGCCGGAGGCCAGTTTACGAGTGGCAAAGGCCATGCGGCTCCTGTATCCGGTTGACCCGACCGAACTTGAAAAGTTTAGGTTACCTAGGGTGGACGCTTTGGTGGCAGCGGTAACGAAAAAGACTACCTTGCCGGTGGAAGGGGGGGTGACACTAAAGGATGCGCAGGATAGGAAGATTGAATCTTCACTAAAAATGTCCTTTGAAGTAGCTGCGGTTACCTTACAGGCCGCTATTTGCAGCTCGTATGCGGCGAGGGCATGTTTGCAGTGGTCACAAGGGATGACCGATAATTTAATGGAGTCCGGGGGTTCTGTCCCTTCGGAACTGGCTGATTTGGAGTCAGGCTTGGCCTATTTGGCAGACTCCTTATATGACATTATTCGAGCATCTGCGAAACAGATGTCTCTGTCAGTGGTATCACGCAGATCCTTATGGCTCCGACATTGGGCAGCAGATGCTGCATCCAAGCTTAGGCTGGTGAGACTCCCTTTTAAGGGAGGTTTATTATTTGGAGAGGACTTAGAGAAATTGGTGAAAGATTTTGGGGATACCAAAACACAGCGTCTACCGGAGGATAGGGCTAGGCCCCCGGTGAGGTCCTCCTCGTCTAGACCGCGCTTCAGAGATGTGAGGAGGTCCAGGCCTGGTAAACCATTCTTCAGATCAGCATATGGTTCTTTCTCTGCGGCGAGGCCTAGGTTTCAGCAGAGGAGTTCCTTTCGTACGACGAAACCCTCTTCAGGTCAGCCAGCACGTACCCCACCAAGTCGCACTCCGCAATGACGGTGACTTGGCTCCCTCCGCCCTTCCCTTAGGGGGCCGGCTTTCGGCGTTCCGGGCGGAGTGGGCCACAATCACGTCAGATCAGTGGGTGTTGGACATTGTTCGGGAAGGGTACAAGTTGGAGTTCGCCTCTCCCGTCGAAGATTCTTTCTTGGTGTCCCCGTGCCATGGGGCGGCCAAGGGAGAGGCGGTCCGCATGACTCTTCAGGGGCTGCTCGATCTGGGGGCGGTGGTACCGGTACCCCCGGAAGAGGTAGGCCGCGGGATATATTCCCTGTACTTCATTGTTCCAAAGAAGGGGGGGTCGTTCAGACCGGTGCTGGACCTCAAAGTGGTCAACAGGTTTTTCAATGTTCGCCATTTCCGGATGGAGACGGTACGCTCGGTCATTGCGGCAGTTCGACCGGGAGAGTTCCTCACGTCCCTAGATCTCAAGGAGGCGTACCTACATATCCCGATCTGGCCTCCGCATCAGCGGTATCTAAGGTTTGCGATTCTTGGCCAGCACTATCAGTTTCGGGCAATGCCCTTTGGCCTGGTGACGGCTCCCCGCACCTTTTCCAAAGTCATGGTCGTGGTAGCAGCCTCTCTTCGCAAGGAAGGGATTCGGGTACACCCTTACTTAGACGACTGGCTGATCCGCGCCTCGTCCAGACAGGAGAGTTTGTCGGTTACTCAGAGGGTAATATCTCTCCTTCAGTCGTTAGGGTGGATCGTCAATTTTCCCAAGAGTTTTCTGTCCCCGTCGCAGTCTTTGGTACATCTGGGGGTCAGATTCGACACTGCTCTGGGGAGAGTATTTCTACCCCGAGACCGGGGAGAGAAATTGCAGGCTCAGATTCGCCTACTTCTCGGGTCGCCCAGACCTCGGGTTTGGGATTATGTGCAGGTTTTGGGCTCCATGGTAGCGACTCTGGAGGTGGTCCCCTGGGCTCGGGGCCACATGAGACCCTTACAACAGTCGCTTCTCTCTCGCTGGTCCCCAGCTTCTCTGGACTACAATGTGCGTCTCCGATGGAGTCCTCGGGCGGCTCGCAGCATGCAATGGTGGCTACACGAGTTGCACCTGTGGCGGGGCATGCCGTTAGCCACACCGGAGTGGGTGGTGGTGACGACGGATGCCAGTCTGAGGGGCTGGGGGGCCCAGTGCCTGCAAGCATCGGTGCAGGGAGTGTGGTCCTTAGAGGAAGCACAGTGGCCCATCAATTTGTTGGAGTTAAAAGCGATCAGATTGGCACTGAGGGCTTTTCAGTCCCTGATTCAGGACAGACCGACCAGAATCTTTTCGGACAGTGTCACGGCGGTCGCATATGTCAATCGTCAGGGGGGCACTCGGAGTCCGCAGTTGGCCGAAGAGGCAAGGATATTGTTTCAGTGGGCAGAAGGGCATGTTCCGCTTCTGTCGGCGGCATACATTGCAGGTCACGAAAACGTGCAAGCGGACTTCCTCAGCAGAAATCTTCTAGATCCGGGCGAGTGGGAGTTGTCGGCTCGAGCGTTCGACCTGCTAGTCCGTCGGTGGGGGTTGCCAGAGGTGGATCTCATGGCTTCGTCCCGCAATGCGAAGTTGCCTCGCTTCTTCAGCAGGCGCACGGAGAAGGGCTCGGAGGGGGTGGACGCGTTGGCCCTCCCATGGCCTCCAAATTCCCTTCTGTATGTGTTCCCGCCTTGGCCCATGATAGGGCGGGTGTTACAACGCATCGCTCTCTTTCACGGCAGGGTGATCCTGGTGGCTCCGGATTGGCCGCGTCGACCGTGGTACGCAGATCTCGTTCAGCTTTCAGTAGGCGATCGGGTGACGTTCCAGGTAACTCCGGACTTACTAACTCAGGGCCCAATCTGGATGGAAGATCCGGCCCGCTTTGGTCTTACGGCCTGGCTCTTGAGCGGTCAAGGCTAAAGAAGAAGGGCTATTCGGAGCAGGTGATTGCCACGCTTCTTAAAGCTAAGAAGATTTCGACTTCGACCTCCTATGCGAGAGTCTGGAAGATTTTTGATGCTTGGTGCGGTCGACAGGGAATCGCGCCCTTCCATGCATCTCTGGCGGCTATTCTTGCCTTTCTGCAGGAAGGGGTAGAGAAAGGATTAGCCTATAACTCTTTAAGGGTTCAGGTGGCGGCCCTTGCCTGTTACAGGGGCCGGGTGGCTGGCGCGTCGCTGGCGTCGCAGCCGGACGTGGTCCGTTTCCTCAAAGGGGTTCACCATATCCGCCCGCCGGTAAGGCGAATTTGTCCTTCCTGGAATCTTAAACTCGTACTGGGGAGGTTGCAGGGGGCACCTTTTGAACCCCTGTCAGCGGCCACTTTGAAGGATGTCACGCTGAAAACAGTGTTCTTGGTGGCAATGGCTTCGGCGAGGCGAGTATCGGAGCTTCAGGCGCTTTCTTGCAGAGAACCCTTTTTACGTTTTTCTGAGACGGGGGTGTCAGTGCGGCCGGTGCCGTCCTTCCTGCCTAAGGTGATTTCTTCATTTCATGTGAACCAGAGTGTATTCCTCCCGTCCTTCCGGAAGGAGGATTGGGGTAAACGATTTTTGTCTTTGCGTCGACTGGATGTGCGGCGTATGCTTCTCCATTATTTGGGAGTGACGAATGATTTTCGTAGGTCGGATCATCTCGTTGTATTGTTCACGGGTAAGAACAAGGGGATGGCGGCGTCTAAAGCGTCCATTGCGCGTTGGGTTAAGGAGACGATTGCTGCGGCTTATGTGTTGACAGGTAAGAAAGTGCCGGAGCACCTTCATGCTCATTCCACTCGGGCATTGGCTACGTCTTGGGCGGAGTCCGGGGGGATGTCTTTGGAGGAAATTTGCCGAGCGGCCACTTGGTCGTCGGGTAATACCTTTTCGAAGCATTATCGCTTAGACGTAGCAGCCAGTGCGGAGGCAAGTTTTGGCACTGCGGTACTGGCGGAGGCGGCATTGGCGTCCCACCCGGTTTGAGTTTGCTTTGCTACATCCCACTAGTCTGGATTCATCTGCTGCTTTGCTATGGAAGGTAAAATTATGGTCTTACCTGTTAATTTTCTTTCCTTTAGAAGCAGCAGATGAATCCAGAGCCCCTCCCCAAGTGCACTGTATGTGTGTAGGGTGTTTGGTTATGGTTTCAGTTGGGATATGGTTAGTAATTGTATTATTTAGGGGCCCATTTTCTACTGGAATGAAGTTTTGTGGATGCTCATGCTCCTTTCGGGCTGCTTGGGCAAAATGCATAACTGAAGTAACAAGAGGAACACCAGGCTTTAAGGCCAACTGTTAATCAGTTCTCTATCTCCACCTGCTGGTCGATGTGAGCTATACCCACTAGTCTGGATTCATCTGCTGCTTCTAAAGGAAAGAAAATTAACAGGTAAGACCATAATTTTACCTTCATCCATTCTGTTTCAGTAGGGCTATCATTTGATCTAATATACACTTCTCTCTTTTGATTCATTGAATGACAGGATTTTCACCCAACCAGGATTAAAGATCCCTACAATCAACTCACTTCCTGCCAAAATCCCTCCTCCCAGCTCAGTGGGGCGGTACCTTTAAAGGTTTATATAGCCCCATTCATCCATTCTGTTTCAGTAGGGCTATCATTTGATCTAATATACACTTCTCTCTTTTGATTCATTGACTGACAGGGTTTTCATCCAACCCGGCTTAAACATCCCAGCAATCAATCTCTGTTCTTAGCTTAGTGGGGTGGAACCTTTAAAGGTTTATATAGCCCCATTCATCCATTCTGTTTCAGTAGGGCTATCATTTGATCTAATATACACTTCTCTCTTTTGATTCATTGAATGACAGGGTTTTCACACAACTCGGCTTTATACCTACCGGTGATCAACTCACTCCCTGCCAAAATCCCTCCTCCTGGCTCACTGAAGAGGAACCTTTAAAGGTTTATATAGCCCCATTCATCTCTTCTTTTTAATTAGGGCTTTCAACTACTCTACATACATACCTTCTCTCTTTTGATTCATTGACTAACAGGATTTTCACCCATCCCGGCTTTAAAATCCCTGCAATCAACTCACTTCCTGCCAATATCTCTCTTCCCAACTCAGTGGGGCGGTACCTTTAAAGGTTTATACAGCTCCATTCATCCATTCTGTTTCAGTAGGGCTATCATTTGATCAAATATTCACATCTGGTCTCTTTTGATTCATTGACTGACAGGATTTTCACCCAAACGGCTTTACACATCCCTGCGATCAACTAACTTCCTGCCCAAATCCCTCCTCCCACGTCAGTGGAGCGGTAACTTTAAAGGTTTATATAGCCCCATTCATCTCTTCTTTTTAACTAGGGCTTTCAACTACTCTACATACATATCTTCTCTCTTTTGATTCATTGACTTACAGGATTTTCACCCAACCCGGCTTAAAGATCCCTGCAATCTACTCAGTTCCTGCCAATATCTCTCTTCCCAACTCAGTGGAGTGAAACCTTTAAAGGTTTCTAAAACACCATTCATTCATTCTGTTTCACTAGTGCTATCATTTAATCTAATATATACATCTTCTCTCTTTTGATTCATTGGCTGACAGGATTTTCACCTAACTCGGCTTAAACATCTCTGCGATCAACTCACTCCCTGCCAAAATTCCTCTTCCCAGCTCAGTAGAGCGGTACCTTTAAAGGTTTAAAGAGCCCCATTCATTCATTTTGTTTAAGTAGGGCTATCATTTGATCTAATATACACTTCTTCTCTCTCTTGATTCATTGACTGACAAGGTTTTCTCCAAACCGGCTTAAACATCCCGGCGATCAATCTCTGTTCTCAGCTCAGTGGGGCGGTACCTTTAAAGGTTTATATAGCCCCATTCATCCATTCTATTTCAGTAGGGCTATCATTTGAACTCGTATACACATCTTGTCTCTTTTGATTCATTGACTGACAGGATTTTCACACAACCCGGCTTAAACATCCCTGCGATCAAGTCACTCCTGGCTAAAATCTCTGTTCTCAACTCAGTGGAGCGGTACCTTTAAAGGTTTATATAGCCCCATTCATCCATTCAGTTTCAGTAGTGCTATCATTTGATCTAATATACACATCTTGTCTCTTTTGATTCATTGACTGACAGGATTTTCACACAACCCGGCTTAAACATCCCTGCGATCAAGTCACTCCCTGCTAAAATCTCTCTTCTCAGTTCAGTGGAGAGGTACCTTTAAGGATTCATTGACTGACAGGACATTCACCCAACCTGTTTTAAACATCCCTGCATTGATCTCAACTTCCTGCCAAAATCCCTGAGCCCATCTTAGTGGAGCAGTTCCTTGGAGTTCTAGAAACTTTTAATTCATTCATTCTGTTTCAGCAGGTTCATTAATTGATCTAATATACACTTCTTCTCTCTTTTGATTCATTGAGTGACAGGATTTTCACCCAACCAGGATTAAAGATCCCTACAATCAACTCACTTCCTGCCAAAATCCCTCCTCCCAGCTCAGTGGGGCGGTACCTTTAAAGGTTTATATAGCCCCATTCATCCATTCTGTTTCAGTAGGGCTATCATTTGATCTAATATACACTTCTCTCTTTTGATTCATTGACTGACAGGATTTTCACCCAACTCGGCTTTATACCTACCGGCGATTAACTCACTCCCTGCCACAATCCCTCCTCCCAGCTCACTGAGGAAGAACCTTTAAAGGTTTATATAGCCCCATTCATCTCTTCTTTTTAATTAGGGCTTTCAACTACTCTACTCTCTTTTGATTCATTGACTAACAGCATTAAAGATCCCTACAATCAACTCACTTCCTGCCAAAATCCCTCCTCCCAGCTCAGTGGAGCGGTACCTTTAAAGGTTTATATACTCCCATTCATCCATTCTGTTTCTGTAGAGCTTTCAATTCATCTATATACACATCTTGTCTCTTTTTTGGTAATATATTCTGTGCTTTATTGAATTGTAATTCTCTCTTTTTCATGTATAAGTGTTTTGTACTTTTCAAATAGTATTTGGAATTATGACTATTTCTCATAATGCTGCATTTTTAAAGGCCTCTCTCTCTTCTTTCCTCACCAGCACTGTCTCCACTGATTCGTTGACTGACGGGATTTTCACTCATCCGGGCTTTACAGATCACTGCAATCAACTCACTTCCTGCCATAATACCTACTCCCAGCTCAGCGAAGCGGTACCTTTTAAAGGTTTAAAGAGCCCCATTCATTCATTCTGTTTCAGTAGGTGCTATCATTTGATCTAATATACACTTTTTCTCTCTTTTGATTTATTGACTGACAGGGTTTTCACCCAAACGGCTTTACACATCCCTGCGATCAACTAACTTCCTGCCCAAATCCCTCCTCCCACGTCAGTGGAGCGGTAACTTTAAAGGTTTATATAGCCCCATTCATCTCTTCTTTTTAACTAGGGCTTTCAACTACTCTACATACATATCTTCTCTCTTTTGATTCATTGACTGACAGGATTTTCACCTAACTCGGCTTAAACATCTCTGCGATCAACTCACTCCCTGCCAAAATTCCTCTTCCCAGCTCAGTAGAGCGGTACCTTTAAATGTTTAAAGGAGCCCCATTCATTCATTCTGTTTCAGTAGGGCTATCATTTGATCTAATATACACTTATTCTCTCTCTTGATTCATTGACTGACAGGGTTTTCATCCAACCCGGCTTAAACACCCCTGCGATCAATCTCTGTTCTCAGCTCAGTGGGGCGGTACCTTTAAAGGTTTATATAGCCCCATTCATCCATTCTGTTTCACTAGGGCTATCATTTGATCTAATATACACTTCTCTCTTTTGATTCATTGACTGACAGGGTTTTCACCCAACTCGGCTTTATACCTACCGGCGATCAACTCACTCCCTGCCAAAATCCCTCTTCTCAGCTCAATGAAGAGGAACTTTTAGAGATTTATATAGCCCCATTCATCTCTTCTTTTTAATTAGGGCTTTCAACTACTCTACATACATACCTTCTCTCTTTTGATTCATTGACTAACAGGATTTTCACCCAACCCGGCTTAAACATCCCTGCGATCAACTCACTCCCTGCTAAATCACTGTTCTCAGCTCAGTGGGGCGGTACCTTTAAAGGTTTATATAACCCCATTCATCCATTCTGTTTCAGTAGGGCTATCATTTGATCTAATATACACTTCTCTCTTTTGATTCATTGACTGACAGGGTTTTCATCCAACCCGGCTTAAACATCCCAGCAATCAATCTCTGTTCTTAGCTTAGTGGGGCGGAACCTTTAAAGGTTTATATAGCCCCATTCATCCATTCTGTTTCAGTAGGGCTATCATTTGATCTAATATACACTTCTCTGTTTTGATTCATTGACTGACAGGGTTTTCACCCAACTCGGCTTTATACCTACCGGCGATCAACTCATTCCCTGCCCAAATCCCTGCTCCCGGCTCACTGAAGAGGAACCTTTAAAGGTTTATATAGCCCCATTCATCTCTTCTTTTTAATTAGGGCTTTCAACTACTCTACATACATATCTTCTCTCTTTTGATTCATTGACTAAAAGGATTTTCACCCAATCCGGCTTAAAAATCCCTGCGATGAACTCACTCCCTGCTAAAATCTTTGTTCTCAGCTCAGTGGGGCGGTACCCTTAAAGGTTTATATAGCCCCATTCATCCATTCTATTTCAGTAGGGCTATCATTTGAACTCATATACACATCTTGTCTCTTTTGATTCATTGACTGACAGGATTTTCCCACAAACCGGCTTAAACATCCCTGCGATCAAGTCACTCCCTGCTAAATCACTGTTCTCAGCTCAGTGGGGCGGTACCCTTAAAGGTTTATATAGCCCCATTCATCCACTCTGTTTCAGTAGGGCTATCATTTGATCTAATATACACATCTCTCTTTTGATTCATTGACTGACAGGATTTTCACCCAACCCGGCTTAAAGATCCCTGCAATCAACTCACTTCCTCCCAATATCTCTCTTCCCAACTCAGTGGAGTGAAACCTTTAAAGGTTTCTAGAACACTATTCATTCATTCTGTTTCACTAGTGCTATCATTTAATCTAATATATACATCTTCTCTCTTTTGATTCATTGACTGACAGGATTTTCACCTAACTCGGCTTAAACATCTCTGCGATCAACTCACTCCCTGCCAAAATTCCTCTTTCCAGCTCAGTGGAGCGGTACCTTTAAAGGTTTAAAGAGCCCCATTCATTCATTCTGTTTCAGTAGGGCTATCATTTGATCTTATATACACATCTTGTCTCTTTTGATTCATTGACTGACAGGATTTTCACAAAACCCGGCTTAAACATCCCTGTGATCAACTCACTCCCTGCCAAAATTCCTCTTCCCAGCTCAGTAGAGCGGTACCTTTAAAGGTTTAAAGAGCCCCATTCATTCATTTTGTTTAAGTAGGGCTATCATTTGATCTAATATACACTTCTCTCTTTTGATTCATTGACTGACAGGATTTTCACCCAACTCGACTTTATACCTACCGGCGATTAACTCACTCCCTGCCACAATCCCTCCTCCCAGCTCACTGAGGAAGAACCTTTAAAGGTTTATATAGCCCCATTCATCTCTTCTTTTTAATTAGGGCTTTCAACTACTCTACATACATATCCTCTCTCTTTTGATTCATTGACTAACAACATTTTCACCCAACCCGGCTTTAAGATCCCTGCAATCAACTCACTTCCTGCCAATATCTCTCTTCCCAACTCAGTGGAGTGAAACCTTTAAAGGTTTCTAGAACCCCATTCATTCATTCTGTTTCACTCGTGCTATCATTTGATCTAATATATACATCTTCTCTCTTTTGATTCATTGACTGACATGATTTTCACCTAACTCGGCTTAAACATCCCTGTGATCAACTTACTACCGGCTAAAATCTCTGTTCTCACCGCAGTGGGGCGGTACCTTTAAAGGTTTATATAGCCCCATTCATCCATTCAGTTTCAGTAGGGCTATCATTTGATCTAATATACACATTTTGTCTCTTTTGAGTCATTGACTGACAGGACATTCACCCAACCTGTTTTAAATATCCCTGGATTGACCTCAACTTCCTGCCAATATCCCTCCTCCTAGCTCAGTGGAGCAGTACCTTTAAAGGTTTATATAGCCCCATTAATCCATTCTGTTTCAGTAGAGCTTTCAATTCATATATATACACATCTTGTCTCTTTTTTGGTAATATATTCTGTGCTTTATTGAATTGTAATTCTCTCTTTTTCATGTAAAAGTGTTTTGTACTTTTCAAACAGTATTTGGAATTTTGTCTATTTCTCATAATGCTGCATTTTTAAAGGCCTCTCTCTCTTCTTTCCTCACCAGCACTGTCTCCACTGATTCGTTGACTGACGGGATTTTCACTCATCCGGGCTTTACAGATCACTGCAATCAACTCACTTCCTGCCATAATACCTACTCCCAGCTCAGCGAAGCGGTACCTTTTAAAGGTTTAAAGAGCCCCATTCATTCATTCTGTTTCAGTAGGTGCTATCATTTGATCTAATATACACTTTTTCTCTCTTTTGATTTATTGACTGACAGGGTTTTCACCCAAACGGCTTTACACATCCCTGCGATCAACTAACTTCCTGCCCAAATCCCTCCTCCCACGTCAGTGGAGCGGTAACTTTAAAGGTTTATATAGCCCCATTCATCTCTTCTTTTTAACTAGCGCTTTCAACTACTCTACATACATATCTTCTCTCTTTTGATTCATTGACTGACAGGATTTTCACCTAACTCGGCTTAAACATCTCTGCGATCAACTCACTCCCTGCCAAAATTCCTCTTCCCAGCTCAGTAGAGCGGTACCTTTTAAATGTTTAAAGGAGCCCCATTCATTCATTCTGTTTCAGTAGGGCTATCATTTGATCTAATATACACTTATTCTCTCTCTTGATTCATTGACTGACAGGGTTTTCATCCAACCCGGCTTAAACACCCCTGCGATCAATCTCTGTTCTCAGCTCAGTGGGGCGGTACCTTTAAAGGTTTATATAGCCCCATTCATCCATTCTGTTTCACTAGGGCTATCATTTGATCTAATATACACTTCTCTCTTTTGATTCATTGACTGACAGGGTTTTCACCCAACTCGGCTTTATACCTACCGGCGATCAACTCACTCCCTGCCAAAATCCCTCTTCTCAGCTCAATGAAGAGGAACTTTTAGAGATTTATATAGCCCCATTCATCTCTTCTTTTTAATTAGGGCTTTCAACTACTCTACATACATACCTTCTCTCTTTTGATTCATTGACTAACAGGATTTTCACCCAACCCGGCTTAAACATCCCTGCGATCAACTCAATTCCTGCCAATATCTCTCTTCCCAACTCAGTGGGGCGGTACCTTTAAAGGTTTATACAGCTCCATTCATCCATTCTGTTTCAGTAGGGCTATCATTTGATCAAATATTCACATCTGGTCTCTTTTGATTCATTTACTGGCAGGATTTTCACGCAACCCGGCTTAAAAATCCCTGCGATGAACTCACTCCCTGCTAAAATCTTTGTTCTCAGCTCAGTGGGGCGGTACCCTTAAAGGTTTATATAGCCCCATTCATCCACTCTGTTTCAGTAGGGCTATCATTTGATCTAGTATACACATCTCTCTTTTGATTCATTGACTGACAGGATTTTCACCTAACTCGGCTTAAACATCTCTGCGATCAACTCACTCCCTGCCAAAATTCCTCTTCCCAGCTCAGTAGAGCGGTACCTTTAAAGGTTTAAAGAGCCCCATTCATTCATTTTGTTTAAGTAGGGCTATCATTTGATCTAATATACACTTCTTCTCTCTCTTGATTCATTGACTGACAGGGTTTTCATACAAACCGGCTTAAACATCCCGGCGATCAATCTCTGTTCTCAGCTCAGTGGGGCGGTACCTTTAAAGGTTTATATAGCCCCATTCATCCATTCTATTTCAGTAGGGCTATCATTTGAACTCATATACACATCTTGTCTCTTTTGATTCATTGACTGACAGGATTTTCCCACAAACCGGCTTAAACATCCCTGCGATCAAGTCACTCCCTGCTAAAATCTCTCTTCTCAGTTCAGTGGAGCGGTACCTTTAAGGATTCATTGACTGACAGGACATTCACCCAACCTGTTTTAAACATCCCTGCATTGATCTCAACTTCCTGCCAAAATCCCTGAGCCCATCTTAGTGGAGCAGTTCCTTGGAGTTCTAGAAACCTTTAATTCATTCATTCTGTTTCAGCAGGTTCATCAATTGATCTAATATACACTTCTTCTCTCTTTTGATTCATTGAGTGACAGGATTTTCACCCAACCAGGATTAAAGATCCCTACAATCAACTCACTCCCTGCCAAAATCCCTCCTCCCGGCTCACTGAAGAGGAACCTTTAAAGGTTTATATAGCCCCATTCATCCATTCTGTTTCAGTAGGGCTATCATTTGATCAAATATACACACCTTGTCTCTTTTGATTCATTGACTGACAGGATTGTCACCCAACCCGGCTTAAACATACCTGTGATCAACTCACTCCCTGCTAAAATCTTTGTTCTCAGCTCAGTGGGGCGGTACCCTTAAAGGTTTATATAGCCCCATTCATCCACTCTGTTTCAGTAGGGCTATCATTTGATCTAATATACACATCTCTCTTTTGATTCATTGACTGACAGGATTTTCACCCAACTCGGCTTTATACCTACCGGCGATTAACTCACTCCCTGCCACAATCCCTCCTCCCAGCTCACTGAGGAAGAACCTTTAAAGGTTTATATAGCCCCATTCATCTCTTCTTTTTAACTAGGGCTTTCAACTACTCTACATACATATCTTCTCTCTTTTGATTCATTGACTGACAGGATTTTCACCTAACTCGGCTTAAACATCTCTGCGATCAACTCACTCCCTGCCAAAATTCCTCTTCCCAGCTCAGTAGAGCGGTACCTTTAAATGTTTAAAGAGCCCCATTCATTCATTCTGTTTCAGTAGGGCTATCATTTGATCTAATATACACTTATTCTCTCTCTTGATTCATTGACTGACAGGGTTTTCATCCAACCCGGCTTAAACACCCCTGCGATCAATCTCTGTTCTCAGCTCAGTGGGGCGGTACCTTTAAAGGTTTATATAGCCCCATTCATCCATTCTATTTCAGTAGGGCTATCATTTGAACTCATATACACATCTTGTCTCTTTTGATTCATTGACTGACAGGATTTTCCCACAAACCGGCTTAAACATCCCTGCGATCAAGTCACTCCCTGCTAAAATCTCTCTTCTCAGTTCAGTGGAGCGGTACCTTTAAGGATTCATTGACTGACAGGACATTCACCCAACCTGTTTTAAACATCCCTGCATTGATCTCAACTTCCTGCCAAAATCCCTGAGCCCATCTTAGTGGAGCAGTTCCTTGGAGTTCTAGAAACCTTTAATTCATTCATTCTGTTTCAGCAGGTTCATCAATTGATCTAATATACACTTCTTCTCTCTTTTGATTCATTGAGTGACAGGATTTTCACCCAACCAGGATTAAAGATCCCTACAATCAACTCACTCCCTGCCAAAATCCCTCCTCCCGGCTCACTGAAGAGGAACCTTTAAAGGTTTATATAGCCCCATTCATCCATTCTGTTTCAGTAGGGCTATCATTTGATCAAATATACACACCTTGTCTCTTTTGATTCATTGACTGACAGGATTGTCACCCAACCCGGCTTAAACATACCTGTGATCAACTCACTCCCTGCTAAAATCTTTGTTCTCAGCTCAGTGGGGCGGTACCCTTAAAGGTTTATATAGCCCCATTCATCCACTCTGTTTCAGTAGGGCTATCATTTGATCTAATATACACATCTCTCTTTTGATTCATTGACTGACAGGATTTTCACCCAACTCGGCTTTATACCTACCGGCGTTTAACTCACTCCCTGCCACAATCCCTCCTCCCAGCTCACTGAGGAAGAACCTTTAAAGGTTTATATAGCCCCATTCATCTCTTCTTTTTAACTAGGGCTTTCAACTACTCTACATACATATCTTCTCTCTTTTGATTCATTGACTGACAGGATTTTCACCTAACTCGGCTTAAACATCTCTGCGATCAACTCACTCCCTGCCAAAATTCCTCTTCCCAGCTCAGTAGAGCGGTACCTTTAAATGTTTAAAGAGCCCCATTCATTCATTCTGTTTCAGTAGGGCTATCATTTGATCTAATATACACTTATTCTCTCTCTTGATTCATTGACTGACAGGGTTTTCATCCAACCCGGCTTAAACACCCCTGCGATCAATCTCTGTTCTCAGCTCAGTGGGGCGGTACCTTTAAAGGTTTATATAGCCCCATTCATCCATTCTGTTTCACTAGGGCTATCATTTGATCTAATATACACTTCTCTCTTTTGATTCATTGACTGACAGGATTTTCACCCAACCCGGCTTAAACATCCCTGCGATCAAATCACTCCCTGCTAAAATTCCTCATCCCAGCTCAGTAGAGCGGTACCTTTAAAGGTTTAAAGAGCCCCATTCATTCATTCTGTTTAAGTACGGCTATCATTTGATCTAATATACACTTCTCTCTTTTGATTCATTGACTGACAGGATTTTCACCCAAACGGCTTTACACATCCCTGCGATCAACTAACTTCCTGCCCAAATCCCTCCTCCCACGTCAGTGGAGCGGTAACTTTAAAGGTTTATATAGCCCCATTCATCTCTTCTTTTTAACTAGGGCTTTCAAATACTCTACATACATATCTTCTCTCTTTTGATTCATTGACTTACAGGATTTTCACCCAACCCGGCTTAAAGATCCCTGCAATCTACTCAGTTCCTGCCAATATCTCTCTTCCCAACTCAGTGGAGTGAAACCTTTAAAGGTTTCTAGAACACCATTCATTCATTCTGTTTCACTAGTGCTATCATTTAATCTAATATATACATCTTCTCTCTTTTGATTCATTGGCTGACAGGATTTTCACCTAACTCGGCTTAAACATCTCTGCGATCAACTCACTCCCTGCCAAAATTCCTCTTCCCAGCTCAGTAGAGTGGTACCTTTAAAGGTTTAAAGAGCCCCATTCATTCATTTTGTTTAAGTAGGGCTATCATTTGATCTAATATTCACTTCTTCTCTCTCTTGATTCATTGACTGACAGGGTTTTCATCCAAACCGGCTTAAACATCCCGGCGATCAATCTCTGTTCTCAGCTCAGTGGGGCGGTACCTTTAAAGGTTTATATAGCCCCATTCATCCATTCAGTTTCAGTAGTGCTATCATTTGATCTAATATACACATCTTGTCTCTTTTGATTCATTGACTGACAGGATTTTCACACAACCCGGCTTAAACATCCCTGCGATTAAGTCACTCCCTGCTAAAATCTCTCTTCTCAGTTCAGTGGAGCGAAACCTTTAAGGATTCATTGACTGACAGGACATTCACCCAACCTGTTTTAAACATCCCTGCATTGATCTCAACTTCCTGCCAAAATCCCTGAGCCCATCTTAGTGGAGCAGTTCCTTGGAGTTCTAGAAACCTTTAATTCATTCATTCTGTTTCAGCAGGTTTATCAATTGATCTAATATACACTTCTTCTCTCTTTTGATTCATTGAGTGACAGGATTTTCACCCAACCAGGATTAAAGATCCCTACAATCAACTCACTTCCTGCCAAAATCCCTCCTCCCAGCTCAGTGGGTCGGTACCTTTAAAGGTTTATATAGCCCCATTCATCCATTCTGTTTCAGTAGGGCTATCATTTGATCTAATATACACTTCTCTCTTTTGATTCATTGACTGACAGGGTTTTCATCCAACCCGGCTTAAACATCCCAGCAATCAATCTCTGTTCTTAGCTTAGTGGGGTGGAACCTTTAAAGGTTTATATAGCCCCATTCATCCATTCTGTTTCAGTAGGGCTATCATTTGATCTAATATACACTTCTCTCTTTTGATTCATTGAATGACAGGGTTTTCACACAACTCGGCTTTATACCTACCGGTGATCAACTCACTACCTGCCAAAATCCCTCCTCCTGGCTCACTGAAGAGGAACCTTTAAAGGTTTATATAGCCCCATTCATCTCTTCTTTTTAATTAGGGCTTTCAACTACTCTACATACATACCTTCTCTCTTTTGATTCATTGACTAACAGGATTTTCACCCAACCCGGCTTTAAAATCCCTGCAATCAACTCACTTCCTGCCAATATCTCTCTTCCCAACTCAGTGGGGCGGTACCTTTAAAGGTTTATACAGCTCCATTCATCCATTCTGTTTCAGTAGGGCTATCATTTGATCTAATATTCACATCTGGTCTCTTTTGATTCATTGACTGACAGGATTTTCACCCAAACGGCTTTACACATCCCTGCGATCAACTAACTTCCTGCCCAAATCCCTCCTCCCACGTCAGTGGAGCGGTAACTTTAAAGGTTTATATAGCCCCATTCATCTCTTCTTTTTAACTAGGGCTTTCAAATACTCTACATACATATCTTCTCTCTTTTGATTCATTGACTTATAGGATTTTCACCCAACCCGGCTTAAAGATCCCTGCAATCTACTCAGTTCCTGCCAATATCTCTCTTCCCAACTCAGTGGAGTGAAACCTTTAAAGGTTTCTAGAACACCATTCATTCATTCTGTTTCACTAGTGCTATCATTTAATCTAATATATACATCTTCTCTCTTTTGATTCATTGACTGACAGGATTTTCACCTAACTCGGCTTAAACATCTCTGCGATCAACTCACTCCCTGCCAAAATTCCTCTTCCCAGCTCAGTAGAGCGGTACCTTTAAAGGTTTAAAGAGCCCCATTCATTCATTTTGTTTAAGTAGGGCTATCATTTGATCTAATATACACTTCTTCTCTCTTTTGATTCATTGACTGACAGGATTTTCACCTAACTCGGCTTAAACATCTCTGCGATCAACTCACTCCCTGCCAAAATTCCTCTTCCCAGCTCAGTAGAGCGGTACCTTTAAAGGTTTAAAGAGCCCCATTCATTCATTTTGTTTAAGTAGGGCTATCATTTGATCTAATATACACTTCTTCTCTCTCTTGATTCATTGACTGACAGGGTTTTCATCCAAACCGGCTTAAACATCCCGACGATCAATCTCTGTTCTCAGCTCAGTGGGGCGGTACCTTTAAAGGTTTATATAGCCCCATTCATCCATTCAGTTTCAGTAGTGCTATCATTTGATCTAATATACACATCTTGTCTCTTTTGATTCATTGACTGACAGGATTTTCACACAACCCGGCTTAAACATCCCTGCGATCAAGTCACTCCCTGCTAAAATCTCTCTTCTCAGTTCAGTGGAGCGGTACCTTTAAGGATTCATTGACTGACAGGACATTCACCCAACCTGTTTTAAACATCCCTGCATTGATCTCAACTTCCTGCCAAAATCCCTGAGCCCATCTTAGTGGAGCAGTTCCTTGGAGTTCTAGAAACCTTTAATTCATTCATTCTGTTTCAGCAGGTTTATCAATTGATCTAATATACACTTCTTCTCTCTTTTGATTCATTGAGTGACAGGATTTTCACCCAACCAGGATTAAAGATCCCTACAATCAACTCACTTCCTGCCAAAATCCCTCCTCCCAGCTCAGTGGGGCGGTACCTTTAAAGGTTTATATAGCCCCATTCATCCATTCTGTTTCAGTAGGGCTATCATTTGATCTAATATACACTTCTCTCTTTTGATTCATTGACTGACAGGATTTTCACCCAACTCGGCTTTATACCTACCGGCGATTAACTCACTCCCTGCCACAATCCCTCCTCCCAGCTCACTGAGGAAGAACCTTTAAAGGTTTATATAGCCCCATTCATCTCTTCTTTTTAATTAGGGCTTTCAACTACTCTACATACATATCTTCTCTCTTTTGATTCATTGACTAACAGGATTTTCACCCAACCCGGCTTTAAGATCCCTGCAATCAACTCACTTCCTGCCAATATCTCTCTTCCCAACTCAGTGGAGTGAAACCTTTAAAGGTTTCTAGAACCCCATTCATTCATTCTGTTTCACTCGTGCTATCATTTGATCTAATATATACATCTTCTCTCTTTTGATTCATTGACTGACATGATTTTCACCTAACTCGGCTTAAACATCCCTGTGATCAACTCACTACCGGCTAAATTCTCTGTTCTCAACTCAGTGGGGCGGTACCTTTAAAGGTTTATATAGCCCCATTCATCCATTCAGTTTCAGTAGGGCTATCATTTGATCTAATATACACATTTTGTCTCTTTTGAGTCATTGACTGACAGGACATTCACCCAACCTGTTTTAAATATCCCTGGATTGACCTCAACTTCCTGCCAATATCCCTCCTCCTAGCTCAGTGGAGCAGTACCTTTAAAGGTTTATATAGCCCCATTAATCCATTCTGTTTCAGTAGGGCTTTCAATTTATCTAATATACACATATTGACTCTTTTGATTCATTAAATAACAGGATTTTCACCCAACCCCACTTAAACATCCCTGCAATCAACTCACTTCCTGCCAAAATCCCTGAGCCCTGCTTAGTGGAGCAGTTCCTTGGAGTTCTAGAAACCTTTAATTCATTCATTCTGTTTCAGCAGGTTCATCAATTGATCTAATATACACTTCTTCTCTCTTTTGATTCATTGAGTGACAGGATTTTCACCCAACCCAGGATTAAAGATCCCTACAATCAACTCACTTCCTGCCAAAATCCCTCCTCCCAGCTCAGTGGAGCGGTACCTTTAAAGGTTTATATACTCCCATTCATCCATTCTGTTTCTGTAGAGCTTTCAATTCATCTATATACACATCTTGTCTCTTTTTTGGTAATATATTCTGTGCTTTATTGAATTGTAATTCTCTCTTTTTCATGTAAAAGTGTTTTGTACTTTTCAAACAGTATTTGGAATTTTGTCTATTTCTCATAATGCTGCATTTTTAAAGGCCTCTCTCTCTTCTTTCCTCACCAGCACTGTCTCCACTGATTCGTTGACTGACGGGATTTTCACTCATCCGGGCTTTACAGATCACTGCAATCAACTCACTTCCTGCCATAATACCTACTCCCAGCTCAGCGAAGCGGTACCTTTTAAAGGTTTAAAGAGCCCCATTCATTCATTCTGTTTCAGTAGGTGCTATCATTTGATCTAATATACACTTTTTCTCTCTTTTGATTTATTGACTGACAGGGTTTTCACCCAAACGGCTTTACACATCCCTGCGATCAACTAACTTCCTGCCCAAATCCCTCCTCCCACGTCAGTGGAGCGGTAACTTTAAAGGTTTATATAGCCCCATTCATCTCTTCTTTTTAACTAGGGCTTTCAACTACTCTACATACATATCTTCTCTCTTTTGATTCATTGACTGACAGGATTTTCACCTAACTCGGCTTAAACATCTCTGCGATCAACTCACTCCCTGCCAAAATTCCTCTTCCCAGCTCAGTAGAGCGGTACCTTTAAATGTTTAAAGAGCCCCATTCATTCATTCTGTTTCAGTAGGGCTATCATTTGATCTAATATACACTTATTCTCTCTCTTGATTCATTGACTGACAGGGTTTTCATCCAACCCGGCTTAAACACCCCTGCGATCAATCTCTGTTGTCAGCTCAGTGGGGCGGTACCTTTAAAGGTTTATATAGCCCCATTCATCCAGACTTGCCATAAGAACAGCAGTGGTGTTCAACTTTGGGATGTTAACTACTTGTTGGTCTACCTTGGTGTACACTGCCTTGGTGTACACCGCTTTGGGGGGGGGGGGGCTGTTGATCCATCCATTCTGTTTCACTAGGGCTATCATTTGATCTAATATACACTTTTTTTTATTGAACGTAGTTCTAAAGTCCGCTCCAGAAACACAGCTAGAGAGAAAAACTCCTTCCAATAGGGAGAAAAGATCTCTGGCTTAAAAACCGTGCTCAAATCAATGCTTGAAATTTAAAGGTTTAAAGGTTCCTGTTTTGCTTAGGTCATGCAGATACTTGTTCAGGAATGTTAGAAGAGGAAAAAGCATGCAGAGCACAGCTCATGTGATTGTTTGCATGTTCAAGTTTGTTTGCATACATGCTCACTTGTTTCTGTGCTTACACTGCTTGTGTGTCTGTGTTGGCTTTTTGTGTGGCTAGTTGCTAGAAAAAATCATGACATGATAGGGTGTTTAAATCGGGGAGGAGTCCACATCTTGACGCAGTCAGACGTTGAACCTGAACACAAGTGTTGTTACTCTGGGT
Source organism: Geotrypetes seraphini (assembly GCF_902459505.1). Classification (NCBI taxonomy): domain Eukaryota; kingdom Metazoa; phylum Chordata; class Amphibia; order Gymnophiona; family Dermophiidae; genus Geotrypetes; species Geotrypetes seraphini. The sequence goes on from NW_022985980.1 coordinate 375,941, forward strand.
ACCCTGCTGCTATTGCTGAAAGGGAAGAGATTAAATGGTTGTAATACAGTATAATCAAGCAGATGGAAGAGTACGGATTAAAAACCATCCACCTAAAGTCAATGATTATTGTCCAACCTTATAAATATAAATGCTATGGCAATGTGTACACAAAATTAATTAAAAACACAGGAACTGTGAGCCGGCAATAAAGATACGTTCCATCTAAGTTTCAAAAGCCTTACTGGAAACATTGCACAATTAAGGCAGTTGTAACCTGAAAAAAAAGGATCCTCTCCGGCACGAGGATCTCATAGGATACGCACTCCAAGTAAAACTTAGAATGCACAAAAGATGAAGGTTCTGTTGAATTCGGGGATGATTCAACATCAAATCAAGGGTCCACACTGTCCCACGCTGAACTACTAAACAAGGCTCGTTACTCTTGTGCTGAAGAGAACAGAAAAAAAAAACCCAGAAAAATGTGTGAGGGAGGCTTAAAAACAACAAAGAAATGAATGTAGGCCATAGACCGCTACATACCTTGATGGCCAGCTTCTCTGGGCCCAGTTGCGACCCTGGTTGTGTGAGCATATGTTGGCAGGGGTATGGCCTAGATGAAGGTAAAATATAAAAAAAAATTATTTCCCAAAATCCCCAGTCTTAAAACTTTAACAATGCACCAAAGGATCGTAGCCCAGTCTCAAGGATCTTGGCATGTGCAAACACATAAAAACAACAGGTGCACAAGATATGAATTTCGGGAAAATTGTTTGGGTAGTCCACACAAAACAACAGTGGTATCCTTATTAGCAGTGTCCCACGCTGAAACTCATTAGAATGGGTGCAACTCTGTGTCCTCACTATAGATTGCTGAGAGTGCTGAAGGCAAGAGGAAAAAATAGGGGATAAGGATTGCAAAAACCTATATATAAATGAAAGAAAGAGAAGCATATGAGCGCCACATACCTCGATACACAGCATCTGCGAGGCCATTAGGTGGCCTAGTTGGTTGCACAGGCGTAGACGTTGTGGGTCCTAGTTTATACAATAGACCACAATGACTTAGTGACAGACAATGGGTGGTACCTTCAATACATAAGATAGGACAAAAGAAACCCATTAAACTTAAAAAACTTACCCGCGTATGATGGAGATGACCATCCATGAAACGTGTGTGCTGCCCGCCAAGAAGCACTGGTATCTTGGTATCTTCAAAGGAGAAATCACAATTAGGAATGGGGTACACATAAGCTGGAAGAGGGTAGGGGTTTGAAGATCTTGCACACGGAGGTTACTTACTGCGTATGATGGGCTAGAAGATACAGGGGGACACAAGTGTAGCTATGGGTGGTTCCGCAGCTGGGGCCAAACTATATACATTGTTTGAACCTGTGGAGAAAAAGCGGTGTCCAGATTATTATCTCGCACCCCAGAAATGGTAGAAATAACAATGGTTAAGGATTGTAGGGGTTTGAACATCTTGCACATGGCAGTTACTTGCCACTGTACGATAGGGCTTGAACATGAGATGTGCTATTGTGGTGGACGCATGAGGAGCCATAGGATTCGAACTTGTGAATATAAATCAGTGGATATATTTGTATGTTTCAGACATTGAAAGGAGAAATTACAATGTGGAATGGTGTACACATATGCTGAAGGGGGGGTAGAGGCGTGCTTAACATCAAACAGGGAGGATACGCACAATGTATGATAGGGCTTGAAGATACTTTTGGTGCCATTTTGGGTGAAGCATGGGGAGCCATAGGGTGTTCCGCTGGTGGAGCCACAGTATACACATGATGGTTTGAAACCTGTGGAGATCAAGCATTGCACATATTGTTATCGTAGTCTGGTCCATTGACCTAAATAGTAAAAATCTAAACAAGTATACAAATTGAATAACGTACTTAATGAAGCTTGTGGAGTACAAGTGGGGGTCACAGTGCGGGACAGCATTAAGTTATGCAAAGCCTCACTGTGTCTAACGACCTCCTTCATCATCCCCTGGTTATGCCTCTGTTGCTCCACAATCATATTTATCGGCGCAAGATTCTGCCTCTGGAGATCCATTACAATTTGATGGAGATCCTGGTTCTGCCTATGAAGATCAAGCATTGCATTAGTGTGAATCTGCATCACTGTGGTAAGGCTAGCAATATTCTGAGACATTGCTTGTGCACCCTCACCAATCAATCAAATCGGGAAAGATTCTGGAAGACTGGAAGCTGGCAAATGTTACACCGATCTTCAAGAAAGGTTCGAGGGGAGATCCGGGAAACTACAGACCGGTGAATCTGACCTGATGGTAGAGGCGCTAATAAAGGACCACATCATTGATCACCTTGATAGACATGGGCTGACGAGGACCAGTCAGCACGGTTTTAGCAAAGGCAGATCGTGTTTGACGAACTTGCTGCACTTCTTTCAGGGAGTAAAGGGCGACAAGTAGATAGACAAGGGCGACGCGATCGACATTGTATATCTGGATTTTCAGAAGGCTCCGCATGAACAACTACTTCGGAAAATTGCAAGCCATGGAATGGAGGGTGAAATACTCACGTGGATTAAAAACTGGCTGGATCATAGGAAACAGAGTGGGGGATAAATGGACAATACTTACACTGGAAGAGCGTCACCAGTGGGGTACCGCAGGGCTCGGTGCTTGGACTCGTGCTCTTCAACATCTTTATAAATGATCTAGACATTGGTAAGACGAGTGAGGTGATTAAATTTGCAGATGATACAAAGTTATTCACAGTAGTGAAGACACAGGGGGATTATGAAGATCCGCAACGTGACGTAATCATGCTCGAGGAATGGGCATCAACATGGCAGATGAGGTTCAACGTGGATAAGTGTAAAGTGATGCATGTAACAAAAATCTCATGCACGAATACAGGATGTCCGGGGCAGTAGTTGGAGAGACCTCCCAGGTAAGAGAACTTGGGAGTTATGAGTGGCCAGTCAATGAAGCCGTCCACACAATACGGCGGCGGCAAAAAGGGCGAACAGAATGCTAGGAATGATAAAGAAGGGGATCACGAACAGATCGGAGAAGGTTATCATGCCGCTGTACCGGGCCATGGTGTGCCCACACCTGGAGTATTGCGTCCAGCACTGGTCGCCGTACATGAAGAAGGACATGGTACTACTCAAAAGGGTCCAGAAAAGAACAACTAAGATGGTTAAGCGGCAGGAGGATTTGCCATACAGCGAAAGATTAAAGAAACTGGGCCTCTTCTCCCTCGAGCAGAGGAGATTGAGAGGGGACATAAATGAAACATTCAAGGTACTGAAGGGAATAGACTTAGTAGATAAGGACAGGTTGTTCACTCTCTCCAAGGTAGGGAGAATGAGAGGGCACTCTCTAAAATTGAAAAGGGATAGATTCCGTACGAATGTAAGGAAGTTCTTCTTCACTCAGAGAGTGTTAGAAAACTGGAATGCTCTTCCAGAGGCTAGTTATAGAGGAAAACACCCTCCAAGGATTCAAGACAAAGTTAGACAAGTTCCTGCTGAACCAGAACGTACGCAGGTAGGGCTAGTCTCAGTTGGGGCACTGGTCTTTGACCAAGGACCGCCGCGTGAGCGGACTGCTGGGCATGATGGACCACTGGTCTGACCCAACAGCGGCAATTCTTATGTGCGTCCCGAGCTTGCCTGTCCCAACGGGCCCTCACACACCCTTTCACTAGGACCTCCCTCGCCCTCGAGGGGACACCCGGCAAGGCAAATTGAGGAGACAAAGGGCATGATTGCTGTGTGAACACTGTCTGGTCCACTGTCTCATCTTCAACATCTTGCAAGGTGGGCTGAATTTGATTCACAGGGTAGGTCAATTGAGAACGTTCTAAAAGGGAAAAAAAAAGGTTAAAAACAAACAAAGAAATATTCACCCAATACTCACATCTTGCAGGGCTCGGTGCTTGGACCTGTGCTCTTCAACATCTTTATAAACAATCTGGACACTGGTATGATGAGTGAGGTGATTAAATTTGCGGACGATACGAAGTTATTCAGAGTAATGAAGACACAGGGGGATTGTGAAGATCTGCAACGTGACATAATCAAGCTTGAGAAATGGGCATCGACATGGCAAATGAGGTTCAACATGGATAAGTGTAAAGTGATACATGTCGGGAACAAAAATTTCATGCATGAATACAGGATGTCCAGGGCGATACTTGGAGAGACCTCCCAGGAAAGAGACTTGGGAGTTCTGATCTACAAGTCAACGAAGCCGTCTGCAGAATGCACGGGGGCAGCAAAAAGGGCGAACAGAATGCTAGGAATAATTAAGAAGGGGATCACAAACAGATCGGAGAGGGTTATTATGCCACTGTAGCGGGCCATGGTGCGCCCTCACCTGGAATACTGTGTCCAGCACTGGTCGCTGTACATGAAGAAGGACACGGTACTACTCGAAAGGGTCCAGAGAAGAGCGACTAAAATGGTTAAGAAGCTGGAGGAGTTGCCGTACAGTGAGAGATTGGAGAAACTGGACTTCTTCTCCCTTGAAAAGAGGAGACTGAGGCGGGACTTGATCGAAACGTTCAAAATACTAAAAGGAATAGACTTAGTAGAGAAAGACAGACTGTTCACCCTCTTCAAGGTAGGGAGGACGATAGGGCACTCTCTAAAGTTGAAAGGGGATAGATTCCGTACAAACATAAAAAAATTCTTCTTCACCCAGAGAGTGGTGGAAAGCTGGAATGCTCTTCCAGAGTCTGTTATAGGGGAAAACACCCTCTAGGGATTTCAGGACAAAGTTGGACAAGTTCCTGCTAAACTGGAACGTACACAGGTGAGGCTGGACTCATTTAGAGCACTGGTCTTTGACCTGAGGGCCTGCCGCGTGAGCAGACTGCTGGGCAGGATGGACCACTGGTTTGACCAGGCAGCGGCATTTCTTATGTTATGTTCTTGCAAATGGCAGGCAAACTACTCACCCTCGTCTGCATAAAGGTCCGGGGAAAACCAAGATGCTCGTCCCCCGACCTGTCCCAGTAAAGCCAAAAGCGACGTCCCCTCCTTTGTATGCTCTGAAGGAAGAAACAAAGCAGATATTTTACATAATAGACATAAATATGCACCGTACAAGAATACATCACAACCTCCTGAAATCACAACTCACCTAGAAAAGGACTTGGGGGTTTTGGTGGATAAAACAATGAAACCGGCGGTACAATACGCAGCGGCCTCAAAAAAGGCGAACAGAATGTTGGGCATTATCATGATCGTGATTGCCAGAAATAGGGTTTTCTGGTGTGTGCTTGCAGTGGTTTGAGAGATTCTTAAGAAAAAGACGATATAAAGTGTTGAAGGAGGGATCTTGTTCTGACACTGGATACTTACTCCATCTGACATATAAGTTTCAAGTTTATTCATGTATTTGATTGAACGCTTTTCCTAAGATACTAAGCGTTGTACAATAATAATTAAAAACTTTTACAAACATACAAAAAATCAGACCATTTTTACGTACTTAGTTATTAAAACCACAAGGGTACAATAGGAAGGGGGGGAGAACTACAATATTTATTGAGAAAAGGTACATAAAAAGGGAAGTACATTAGGGTAGGGAGAAGTTAACAGCTTTGCTGGACTTAATCAAATGATTAATTAAAGGCATCTTTACAAAGGAAAACTTTTTTAATTACTTTTAAACTTCTGTATATTTTATTAGGATCTTATATGAGTACATTGACTATGATTTCACTGAATTCAGATGAATGGATTTTTTTTCTAAGCTATGATATACTGTATATTTCTACTAATTCCTATCAATTCAGATACGGACTTGTTTATTCCTAGATTGTTGGAGGCTGTTGAACAGGTCAGATAATGGTCTTTGACATATTGGCTTAAACATAATATATAAAAGACTTTCATGGTTCAGTTTACAAAAAGAACTTATTCCAGCTTCTATTCACATATAACACCACTATGCATCAATGAACTTAGTCACCCTATTCAGTCCACCATGAAGATACTGAGTGTAACTCTGGATCAATGCCTAACCATGAAAGACCAGGTGGACTCCTTAATCAGAAAGGGTTTTTTCACTCTCTGGAAACTTAGATCCATTAAATCATATTTTGATACGTCAGCATTCAGAACCCTGGTTCAATCCCTCGTACTAAGTCAACTTGACTACTGTAACATCGCCTATTTAGCAATTTCCCAAAAGAATATGCGACGTTTACAATTAATGCAAAATGCAGCGGTCAGACTAATCTACGGGCTACAGAAATTTGATCACGTGACAGTTGCATCGGCTACCGATGGAAGCACGCGTGAAGTTTAAGTTTGCCTGCCTCTGCTTTTAAAGTACTATACGGACTAGCCCCTAAATACATAACTGACCTTTTCTCCTTCTCAGCCAACAGACACAAGAGAAGCTCACATTCAAACTTCGTTTCCCCCCCCCCAGTTAAAGGTTGTAAACTGAAAAAAACACCATGAACACCTTCTCTCACATCAAGCAGCATTATTGGGTAAAGATCTATAACAATTGCTTTTGCCCACTACTTATGAGGAATTCAGGAAGCGTCTAAAAACATACCTGTTCCTAAAGTCCCGTACATCTCTTTCTCCTCAATAATGGTTTTCTTGACCTATTAATCACTTTCTTCCACCACTCTTAAGTTTAATCAATTTGTACCTTTGTTTAATCTTTTGTAAACCGCATAGAACATCACGGTACTGCGGTATATAAACTGTTATTATTATTATTATATAGCACAGTTACTTACCGTAACAGGTGTTATCCAGGGACAGCAGGCAGCTTTGCTCACATATGGATGACGTCACCGACGGAGCCCGGATGCGGAAGCTCACAAGCAGACTTGTTTGTAGAAACTAGAAGTTTTGAGTCAGCCGTACCACGCATGCGAGAATGCCTTCCCGCCCAGCACAGGGCACGTCTCCTCAGTTCAGATAGCTAGCAGAGAAGCCAACTAGGGGAGGTGGGTGGGTTGTGAGAATAGCTGCCTGCTGTCCCTGGATAACACCTTACCTTACAGTACCTTTAAAGGTTTACATAGGCCCATTCATCTATTCTGTTTCAGTAGGACTCTCAATTCATCTATATATACATCTTGTCTCTTTTTTGGTAATATACTCTCTGCCTCATTGAATTGTAATTCTCTCTCTTTCATTTAAAAGTGTTTTTGTACTTTTCAAATAGTATTTGGAATTTCGACTGTTACTCATAATGCTGTATTTTTAAAGGCCTCTCTCTTCTTTCCTCACCAGCCCTGTCTCCACAGATTCATTGACTGACAGGGTTTTCACCCAACCCGGCTTCACACATCCCTACGATCAACTCACTCCCTGCCAAAATCCATCTTCCCAGCTTAGTGGAGCGGTACCTTTAAAGGTTTAAAGAGCCCCATTCATTCATTCTGTTTCAGTAGGGCTTTCAATACATCTAATATACACTTCTCTCTTTTGATTCATTGACTGACAGGGTTTTCACCGAACTAGGCTTTATACCTCCCGGCGATCAACTCACTCCCTGCCAAAATCCCTCCTCCCAGCTCACTGGAGAGGAACCTTTAAAGGTTTATATAGCCCCATTCATCTCTTCTTTTTATTTAGGGCTTTCAACTACTCTACATACATATCTTCTCTCTTTTGATTCATTGACTAGCAGGATTTTCACCCAACCTGGCTTAAACATCTCTGCGATCAACTTACTCCTCGCTAAAATCTCTCTCCTCAGCTCAGTGGAGCGGTACCTTTAAGGATTCATTGACTGACAGGACATTCACCCAAACTGTTTTAAACATCCCTGCATTGACCTCAACTTCCTGCCAATATCCCTCCTCCTAGTTCAGTGGTGCAGGACCTTTAAAGGTTTCTATAGCCCCATTCATCCATTCTGTTTCAGTAGGGCTTTCAATACATCTAATATACACATCTTGACTCTTTTGATTCATTAAATGACAGGATTTTCACCCAACCCCACTTAAACATCCCTGCAATCAACTCACTTCCTGCCAAAATCCCTGAGCCCAGCTCAGTGGAGCGGAACTTTAAAGGATTCTAGAACCCCATTCATTCATTCTGTTTCAGTAGGGCTATCATTTGATCTAATATACTTATCTTCTCTCTTTTGATTCATCGATTGACAGGATGTTCACCCAACCCGGTTTAAAGATCCCTGCAATCTACTCACTTCCTGCCAAAATCTCTCTTCCCAGCTTAGTGGAGCGGTACTTGTACAGGTTTCTAGAACTCCATTCATTCATTCTGTTTTAGTAGGGCTATCATTTGATCTAATGTACACATCTCTCTTTTGATTCATTAAATGACAGGATTTTCACCCAACGCCACTTAAACATCCCTGCAATCAACTCACTTCCTGCCAAAATCCCTGAGCCCAGCTTAGTGGAGCAGTACCTTGGAGTTCTAGAAACCTTTAATTCATTCATTCTGTTTCAGCAGGTTCATCAATTGATCTAAAGCACAGTTACTTACCGTAACAGGTGTTATCCAGGGACAGCAGGCAGATATTCTTTACGCATGGGTGACGTCACCGACGGAGCCCACGGTACGGACCTTTTTACTAGAAAGTTCTAGTTGGCCGCACCGCGCGTGCGCGAGTGCCTTCCCGCCCGACGGAGGAGAGCGTGGTCCCCAGTTAGTATAAGCCAGCTAAGAAGCCAACCCGGGGAGGAGGGTGGGACGTAAGAATATCTGCCTGCTGTCCCTGGATAACACCTGTTACGGTAAGTAACTGTGCTTTATCCCAGGACAAGCAGGCAGCATATTCTTTACGCATGGGTGACCTCCAAGCTAACAAAGAGGGAGGAGGGATGGTTGGCCATTAGGAAAATAAATTCTGAAGTACAGATTGGCCGAAGTGCCCATCCCGTCTGGAGAAAGCATCCAGACAGTAGTGAGTAGTGAATGTGTGAACTGAGGACCAGGTGGCCGCCTTGCAGATTTCCTCAATGGGTGTGGAACGGAGGAAAGCAACAGAAGCGGCCATAGCTCTTACCCTGTGGGCCGTGACAGCGCCGTCTAGTGACAGACCGGCCCGAGCGTAACAGAACGCGATGCAAGCTGCAAGCCAGTTGGATAGCGTCCGTTTAGAGACCGGTCGACCCAAACGATTTGGGTCGAAGGTCAGGAAGAGCTGAGGGGACAAGCGGTGAGCCCTTGTACGATCAAGATAGTAAGCCAGGGCACGCTTGCAGTCAAGACTGTGCAATGCCTGTTCTCCGGGATGTGAATGAGGTTTCGGAAAGAAAACAGGCAACACAATGGACTGGTTGAGGTGAAAAGCTGAGACCACCTTTGGAAGGAACTTTGGATGGGTGCGCAGAACCACCTTGTCATGGTGAAAAATAGTGAACGGTGGATCGGCAACCAGTGCATGAAGCTCACTAACCCTCCTGGCAGAGGTGATGGCGATGAGGAAAAGAACCTTCCATGTCAGAAATTTGAGCGAAGTTGTGGCAAGCGGCTCAAAGGGAGGTTTCATGAGGGCAGATAAAACCACATTCAGGTCCCAGACGACCGGAGGAGGCTTCAGAGGTGGTTTGATGTTGAAGAGGCCCCTCATGAATCGGGAAACCAGAGGGTGAGCCGTGAGAGGTTTTCCTAAGACAGGTTCATGAAAAGCCGTGATGGCACTGAGATGGACTCTGATAGAGGTAGACTTGAGGCCTGCGTTGGACAGGGAGAGCAAGTAGTCCAGAACAGTTTCCACCGCTAAAGAGGTGGGATTGTGATGATGACGGAGGCACCAAGAGGAGAACCTGGTCCACTTCTGATGGTAACATTGGAGGGTGGTCGGTTTCCTGGAGGCGTCCAAAATGAGACGGACAGGCTGAGACAGATTTCCTGAAGAGGTCAGCCCGAGAGAAACCAAGCTGTCAGGTGGAGCGAAGACAGATTGGGATGTAGTAGAGACTGATGTTGCTGTGTAAGTAGAGTAGGAAACACAGGTAGAGGAATGGGATCCCTGGAGCTGAGCTGAAGCAGGAGGGAGAACCAGTGTTGACGAGGCCACCGGGGAGCTATGAGGATCATGGTGGCTCCGTCCCTGCGGAGTTTGGATAAAGTCCGCAACATCAGAGGTAGAGGAGGAAAGGCATAGAGGAACCGATCCGTCCAGTCGAGAAGGAAAGCATCCGGGGCCAGACGATGAGGAGAGAAGAGTCTGGAGCAGAACTGGGGCAGCTGATGGTTGTGAGGAGCTGCAAATAGGTCCACCTGCGGAGTGCCCCAGCGAGCAAAGATGGAGTGGAGCGTGGGAGGGTCCAAAGTCCACTCGTGAGGTTGAAGGATGCGGCTGAGATTGTCGGCCAGGGAGTTCTGTTCGCCCTGGATGTAGACAGCCTTGAGGAAGAGACTGCGGGCCGTGGCCCAGGTCCAAATGCGAAGAGCCTCCTGACAAAGGAGGCGAGATCCGGTGCCGCCCTGTTTGTTGATGTAGTACATGGCAACTTGGTTGTCCGTGCACAGGAGCAGAACCTGAGGGCAAAGAAGGTGCTGGAAGGCCTTCAGAGCATAGAACATGGCTCGTAGTTCCAGGAAATTGATGTGATGAAGACGCTCCTGCGGGGTCCAAAGACCTTGGGTGCGTAGGTCTCCCAGGTGAGCTCCCCATGCATAAGGGGAGGCATCCGTGGTGATGGTCATGGAATGCGGGGGCAGATGAAAAAGAAGGCCCCTGGAAAGATTTGAGGAGTTCAACCACCATTGTAGAGATTGCTGAAGAGACGATGTCACAGAGATGGGATGAGAAAGAAGGTTCGAGGTCTGCGACCATTGGTTGGCCAGAGTCCATTGAGGTGTCCTGAGGTGGAGTCGTGCCAGGGGAAGCACATGCACCGTCGAGGCCATGTGGCCCAGGAGGACCATCATCTGTCTGGCAGAAATGGAGTGATGAAGGAGCACCTGACGACACAGGCGGAGCAGGTTCCGCTGACGGTCGGAGGGGAGAAACGCCCTCATTAGTGTGGTGTCGAGAACTGCTCCAATGAACTGAAGGCGCTGCGTGGAAGCAGATGCGACTTGGGGTAGTTGATCTCGAACCCCAGGAGGTGGAGGAGAGAGATGGTCTGATGAGTGGCTTGTAGCACAAGCGGAGACGTAGGTGCTTTCACCAACCAATCGTCCAAGTAGGGAAACACCTGGAGGTTGTGAGACCTGAGGAAGGCCGCCGCCACAATGAGGCATTTGGTGAACACTCTGGGTGATGAAGCGAGGCCAAAAGGTAGCACTTTGTACTGATAATGGCGATGGTGCACCTGGAATCTTAGGTAGCGACGTGAAGCTGGATTGATTGGTATGTGAGTGTAGGCCTCTTTGAGGTCCAGGGAACATAGCCAGTCGTTCTGAGAGAGATGAGGGTAAAGCGTGGCAAGGGAGAGCATTCTGAACTTCTCCTTGACAAGACATTTGTTGAGGTCCCTGAGATCGAGAATGGGACGTAGGTCTCCTGTCTTTTTTGGAACCAGAAAGTAACGGGAGTAGAATCCCCGGCCCCTTTGTTCCAGAGGTACTTCTTCGATGGCATTGAGGAGAAGGAGGGATTGGACCTCCCTCAGGAGGAGGGGGGTTTGAGTTGAAAGAGAAGCAGACTCTACGGGAGGATTGTCTGGTGGAAGAGTCTGGAAGTTGAGAGAGTAGCCGTGGCGGATGATGTTGAGGACCCACTGGTCCGATGTGATGACCTCCCAACGGCTGAGAAAAATGTGGAGCCTGCCCCCGATTGGTTGAGGGAGAGGCAATGAGGGTGGAAGACTGGCTAAGCCCTGGAGAGAGGAGTCAAAAGGGCTGAGAAGGTTGGCAGGTTGATTAGACTGTGCACGAGCCTGGTTGTGGTGTTGTTGGCGAGCCCGCCTAGGTTGCTGTGAAGGCGGGTTAAGCGGCCTAGCGGAGAACCTGCGCTGGTAAGAAGACTGTGGTTTGTAAGGCCGAGCAGGAGGGGCCTTCTTCTTTGGTTTAATGAGAGTATCCATCTGGTCTCATGGGCGGAGAGTTTTTGTGTGGTGGTATCCAGAGACTCTCCGAACAATTCGTCTCCCATACATGGGGCGTTGGCTAGTCGGTCCTGATGGTTGACATCCAGATCAGAGACCCTGAGCCAGGCCAGGCGGCGCATGGCCACAGCGATGGCAGATGCACGAGAGGTGAGCTCAAAGGAGTCATAGATGGAGCGTACCATAAATTTTCTAAGTTGAAGCAGGCTGGAGATGTGCTGCTGGAATAGTGGGACCTTGTGCTCCGGCATGTACTTTTGCATGGCGGAGAGTTGCATTACCAGATGTTTCAGGTAGAATGAAAAGTGGAAAGAGTAATTGTTTGCCCTGTGGCAAGCATGGCATTCTGGTAGAGCCGCTTGCCAAACTTGTCCATAGTTTTGCCCTCCCTGCCAGGAGGGGTAGAGGCATAGACACTGGAGCCTTGAGTCTTTTTTAAAGTGGACTCAACCAGGAGAGATTCATGGGGCAGCTGGGGTTTATCAAATCCCGGGATTGGAATAACCCTGTAAAGGCTATCCAGTTTACGGGGTGCCCCAGGGACAGTTAATGGATTTTCCCAATTTTTATAAAAAGTTTCCCGTAGGATGTCATGCACGGGTAACTTCAGGAACTCCTTAGGGGGTTGATCGAAATCTAATGCCTCCAGGAAAGCTTGTGATTTCTTGGAATCAGATTCCAGAGGCAAAGATAAGGCCCCCGATAACTCCCTGAGGAATTTCGAAAAAGAAGATTGCTCAGGTTTAGATGTGGTATCGGGGGCCGAGGGCTCTTCGTCCGACGACGATGCATCCTCCTCGGTACCGAGGGGAGATTCCTCCCAGAGGTCCGGGTCTCTGACATCGGTGTGTGCGTGCCGAGAGACTGGAGTGGAAGGCTCGGTATGATGAGCTTTAGACCGAGACTTGCCTGAGCGTACCGAGACGGTACCGGGGGATGAAGACCTGTGTCTGTCTCGGTCCCGGGAAGAACGGTGCCGGTCAGGTTCGCGGGAAGACCGGTGTTCCGCTCGGTCCCGAGGAGGATCGGATGTCGTCAGAGCGACGGCCTCGGCATGGGCATGGATATGCGGTGCCGAGAGAATGGGCATGGATGGGTCCATAGGTACCGATGGCGTGGATACCGGTTGGACGGTGTGGGGCTCGGGCCGGTCTGGTACCGAAAGCAGCGGTGCCAGGATAGAGGGCAAGAGCTGTTTAAGTTGCGTTTGGAGTTGTTCCTGCAACTTATCCTGGAGGATGGCCGCAATGCGGTCATCCAGGGGTGGCACCGGAACCACTTTTTTCTGCTTTGGTTCCATGGGTGCCGCTCTACGCTCCGGCGATGAGGAGGCCGATGACGAGGCACTCACCGATATCGGAGCGGAGCGCTTTTTAGTTCGGCGTGGAGCCGAAAGAGCCGGTGTCGCCACCGAGGTGGGAGGGCGCTCAAGGGTGGAAGGCTTCTTAGCCGGCTTACCTGGCGCCGGTGGCGCCGATGTGATGTCAGGCGGTGTCGAGGTGGTCGGTGCCGACTTCGATGGTGCCGCAGTTGAAGAAGTCGAGTCCATAGTCGGGCCGGTGCCGAACAGCAGACTTTGCTGGATTTGGCGATTCTTCAAAGTGCGTTTTTTAAGAGTGGCACAGCGGGTGCACGAGTCCGCCCGATGCTCCGGTCCCAAACACTGTAAACACCAATTGTGTGGGTCAGTGAGGGAGATCGGGCGTGCACACCGCTGGCACTTCTTAAAACCGGGCTGCGGGGGCATGAATGGAAACACGGCCTCCGCAAAATCAAACCCCGAGGCCTGGATCGTGACAACAGGCCCCGCCGGGGCAAAGACAAAAAACGAAACAAAAAGAAAATATTTTTTTTTTTTTTTTTGGAAATGAAATAAAAAAGCAACCCGAAGGTAAATAAACGAAAAAAGAACGCGAGCGGGAAGGCAAAAAGAGGTTTTCAATCGGAGTTGAAAAAACGCACGTCTTCTTCGCTCCGCGGAAACGAAGAAACTGGGGACCACGCTCTCCTCCGTCGGGCGGGAAGGCACTCGCGCACGCGCGGTGCGGCCAACTAGAACTTTCTAGTAAAAAGGTCCGTACCGTGGGCTCCGTCGGTGACGTCACCCATGCGTAAAGAATATGCTGCCTGCTTGTCCTGGGATAATATACACTTCTTCTCTCTTTTGATTCATTGAGTGACAGGATTTTCACCCAACGCGGATTAAAGATCCCTACAATCAACTCACTTCCTGCCAGAATCCCTCTTCCCAGCTCAGTGGAGCAGAACCTTTAAAGGTTTCTAGAACCCCATTCATTCAATCTGTTTCGGTAGGGCTTTCATTTGATCTAATATACACATCTTCTCTCTTTTTGAGTCATTGACTGATGTGGTTTTCACCCAACCCGGCTTTAGACATCCCTACGATCAACTCACTTCCTGCTAAAAATCCCTGAGCCCAGCTTAGTTGAGCGGTTCCTGTAAAGGTTTATATATTCCCATTCATCCATTCTGTTTCTGTAGCGCTTTCAATTCATCTATCTTGTCTCTTTTTTGGTAATATATTCTGTGCTTCATTGAATTGTAATTCTCTCTCTTTCATGTAAAAGTGTTTTGTACTTTTCAAATAGTATTTGGAATTTTGACTATTTCTCATAATGCTGTATTTTAAAGGTCTCTCTCTCTTCTTTCCTCAACAGCCCTGTCTCCACTGATTCGTTGACTGACGGGATTTTCACTCATTCCGGGCTTTACAGATCACTGCAATCAACTCACTTCCTGCCAAAATACCTACTCCCAGCTCAGCAAAGCGGTACGTTTTAAAGCTTTAAAAAGCCCCATTCATTCATTCTGTTTCAGTAGGGCTATCATTTGATCTAATATACACTTTTTTTCTATTTTGATTTATTAACTGACAGGGTTTTCACTCAAACGGCTTTACACATCCCTGCGATCAACTAACTTCCTGCCAAAATCCCTCCTCCCACGTCAGTGGAGCGGTACCTTTAAAGGTTTTTATAGCCCCATTCATCTCTTCTTTTTAATTAGGGCTTTCAACTACTCTACATACATATCTTCTCTCTTTTGATTCATTGACTGACAGGGTTTTCATCCAACCCGGCTTAAACATCCCAGCAATCAATCTCTGTTCTTAGCTTAGTGGGGTGGAACCTTTAAAGGTTTATATAGCCCCATTCATCCATTCTGTTTCAGTAGGGCTATCATTTGATCTAATATACACTTCTCTCTTTTGATTCATTGACTGACAGGGTTTTCATCCAACCCGGCTTAAACATCCCAGCAATCAATCTCTGTTCTTAGCTTAGTGGGGGTGGAACCTTTAAAGGTTTATATAGCCCCATTCATCCATTCTGTTTCAGTAGGGCTATCATTTGATCTAATATACACTTCTCTCTTTGATTCATTGAATGACAGGGTTTTCACACAACTCGGCTTTATACCTACCGGTGATCAACTCACTCCCTGCCAAAATCCCTCCTCCTGGCTCACTGAAGAGGAACCTTTAAAGGTTTATATAGCCCCATTCATCTCTTCTTTTTAATTAGGGCTTTCAACTACTCTACATACATACCTTCTCTCTTTTGATTCATTGACTAACAGGATTTTCACCCATCCCGGCTTTAAAATCCCTGCAATCAACTCACTTCCTGCCAATATCTCTCTTCCCAACTCAGTGGGGCGGTACCTTTAAAGGTTTATACAGCTCCATTCATCCATTCTGTTTCAGTAGGGCTATCATTTGATCAAATATTCACATCTGGTCTCTTTTGATTCATTGACTGACAGGATTTTCACCCAAACGGCTTTACACATCCCTGCGATCAACTAACTTCCTGCCCAAATCCCTCCTCCCACGTCAGTGGAGCGGTAACTTTAAAGGTTTATATAGCCCCATTCATCTCTTCTTTTTAACTAGGGCTTTCAAATACTCTACATACATATCTTCTCTCTTTTGATTCATTGACTTACAGGATTTTCACCCAACCCGGCTTAAAGATCCCTGCAATCTACTCAGTTCCTGCCAATATCTCTCTTCCCAACTCAGTGGAGTGAAACCTTTAAAAGGTTTCTAGAACACCATTCATTCATTCTGTTTCACTAGGGCTATCATTTAATCTATATATACATCTTCTCTCTTTTGATTCATTGACTGACAGGATTTTCACCTAACATCGGCTTAAACATCTCTGCGATCAACTCACTCCCTGCCAAAATTCCTCTTCCCAGCTCAGTAGAGCTGTACCTTTAAAGGTTTAAAGAGCCCCATTCATTCATTTTGTTTAAGTAGGGCTATCATTTGATCTAATATACACTTCTTCTCTCTCTTGATTCATTGACTGACAGGGTTTTCATCCAAACCGGCTCAAAACATCCCGGCGATCAATCTCTGTTCTCAGCTCAGTGGGGCGGTACCTTTAAAGGTTTATATAGCCCCATTCATCCATTCTATTTCAGTAGGGCTATCATTTGAACTCATATACACATCTTGTCTCTTTGATTCATTGACTGACAGGATTTTCACACAACCCGGCTTAAACATCCCTGTGATCAACTCACTCCCGGCTAAAATCTCTGTTCTCAACTCAGTGGAGCGGTACCTTTAAAGGTTTATATAGCGCCATTCATCCATTCTATTCAGTAGGGCTATCATTTGAACTCATATACACATCTTGTCTCTTTGATTCATTGACTGACAGGATTTTCACACAACCCGGCTTAAACATCCCTGCGATTAAGTCACTCCCTGCTAAAATCTCTCTTCTCAGTTCAGTGGAGCGGTACCTTTAAGGATTCATTGACTGACAGGACATTCACCCAACCTGTTTTAAACATCCCTGCATTGATCTCAACTTCCTGCCAAAATCCCTGAGCCCATCTTAGTGGAGCAGTTCCTTGGAGTTCTAGAAACCTTTAATTCATTCATTCTGTTTCAGCAGGTTCATCAATTGATCTAATATACACTTCTTCTCTCTTTTGATTCATTGAGTGACAGGATTTTCACCCAACCAGGATTAAAGATCCCTACAATCAACTCACTTCCTGCCAAAATCCCTCCTCCCAGCTCAGTGGGGCGGTACCTTTAAAGGTTTATATAGCCCCATTCATCCATTCTGTTTCAGTAGGGATATCATTTGATCTAATATACACTTCTCTCTTTTGATTCATTGACTGACAGGGTTTTCATCCAACCCGGCTTAAACATCCCAGCAATCAATCTCTGTTCTTAGCTTAGTGGGGTGGAACCTTTAAAGGTTTATATAGCCCCATTCATCCATTCTGTTTCAGTAGGGCTATCATTTGATCTAATATACACTTCTCTCTTTTGATTCATTGAATGACAGGGTTTTCACACAACTCGGCTTTATACCTACCGGTGATCAACTCACTCCTGCCAAAATCCCTCCTCCTGGCTCACTGAAGAGGAACCTTTAAAGGTTTATATAGCCCCATTCATCTCTTCTTTTTAATTAGGGCTTTCAACTACTCTACATACATACCTTCTCTCTTTTGATTCATTGACTAACAGGGTTTTCACCCAACCCGGCTTTAAAATCCCTGCAATCAACTCACTTCCTGCCAATATCTCTCTTCCCAACTCAGTGGGGCGGTACCTTTAAAGGTTTATACAGCTCCATTCATCCATTCTGTTTCAGTAGGGCTATCATTTGATCTAATATTCACATCTGGTCTCTTTTGATTCATTGACTGACAGGATTTTCACCCAAACGGCTTTACACATCCTGCGATCAACTAACTTCCTGCCCAAATCCCTCCTCCCACGTCAGTGGAGCGGTAACTTTAAAGGTTTATATAGCCCCATTCATCTCTTCTTTTTAACTAGGGCTTTCAAATACTCTACATACATATCTTCTCTCTTTTGATTCATTGACTTACAGGATTTTCACCCAACCCGGCTTAAAGATCCCTGCAATCTACTCAGTTCCTGCCAATATCTCTCTTCCCAACTCAGTGGAGTGAAACCTTTAAAAGGTTTCTAGAACACCATTCATTCATTCTGTTTCACTAGTGCTATCATTTATCTAATAGATACACTTCTCTCTTTTGATTCATTGGCTGACAGGATTTTCACCTAACTCGGCTTAAACATCTCTGCGATCAACTCACTCCCTGCCAAAATTCCTCTTCCCAGCTCAGTAGAGCGGTACCTTTAAAGGTTAAAGAGCCCCATTTCATTCATTTTGTTGTAGTAGGGCTATCATTTGATCTAATATTCACTTCTTCTCTCTCTTGATTCATTGACTGACAGGGTTTTCATCCAAACCGGCTTAAACATCCCGGCGATCAATCTCTGTTCTCAGCTCAGTGGGGCGGTACCTTTAAAGGTTTATATAGCCCCATTCATCCATTCAGTTTCAGTAGTGCTATCATTTGATCTAATATACACATCTTGTCTCTTTTGATTCATTGACTGACAGGATTTTCACACAACCCGGCTTAAACATCCCTGCGATCAAGTCACTCCCTGCTAAAATCTCTCTTCTCAGTTCAGTGGAGCGGTACCTTAAGGATTCAATGACTGACAGGACATTCACCCAACCTGTTTTAAACATCCCTGCATTGATCTCAACTTCCTGCCAAAATCCCTGAGCCCATCTTAGTGGAGCAGTTCCTTGGAGTTCTAGAAACCTTAATTCATTCAATTCATGTTTCAGCAGGTTTATCAATTGAATCTAATATACACTTCTTCGTCTCTTTTGATTCATTGAGTGACAGGATTTACACCCAACCAGGATTAAAGATCCCTACAATCAACTCACTTCCTGCCAAAATCCCATCCTCCCAGCTCAGTGGGGGCGGTACCTTTAAAGGTTTATATAGCCCCATTTATCCATTCTGTTTCAGTTAGGGCTATCATTTGATCTAAATATACACTTCTCTCTTTTGATTCATTGACTGACAGGGTTTTCATCCAACCCTGCTTAAACATCCCCAGCAATCAATCTCTGTTCTTAGCTTAGTGGGGTGGAACCTTTAAAGGTTTTATATAGCCCCATTCATCATTCTGTTTCAGTAGGGCTATCATTTGATCTAATATACATTCTCTCTCTTTTGATTCATTGAATGACAGGGTTTTCACACAACTCGGCTTTATACCTACCGGTGATCAACTCACTCCCTGCCAAAATCCCTCCTCCTGGCTCACTGAAGAGGAACCTTTAAAGGTTATATAGCCCCATTCATCTCTTCTTTTTAATTAGGGCTTTCAACTACTCTACATACATACCTTCTCTCTTTTGATTCATTGACTAACAGGATTTTCACCCATCCCGGCTTTAAAATCCCTGCAATCAACTCACTTCCTGCCAATATCTCTCTTCCCAACTCAGTGGGGGCGTACCTTAAAGGTTTATACAGCTCCATTCATCATTCTGTTTCAGTAGGGCTATCATTTGATCAAATATTCACATCTGGTCTCTTTTGATTCATTGACTGACAGGATTTTCATACCCAAACGGCTCTTACACATCCCTGCGATCAACTAACTTCCTGCCCAAATCCCTCCTCCCACGTCAGTGGAGCGGTAACTTTAAAGGTTTATATAGCCCCATTCATCTCTTCTTTTTAACTAGGGCATTTCAAATACTCTACATACATATCTTCATCTCTTTTGATTCATTGACTTACAGGATTTTCACCCAACCCGGCTTAAAGATCCCTGCAATCTACTCAGTTCCTGCCAATATCTCTCTTCCCAACTCAGTGGAGTGAAACCTTTAAAGGTTTCTAGAACACCATTCATTCATTCTGTTTCACTAGTGCTATCATTTAATCTAATATATACATCTTCTCTCTTTTGATTCATTGACTGACAGGATTTCACCTAACTCGGCTTAACATCTCTGCGATCAACTCACTCCCTGCCAAAATTCCTCTTCCCAGCTCAGTAGAGCGGTACCTTTAAAGGTTTAAAGAGCCCCATTCATTCATTTTGTTTAAGTAGGGCTATCATTGATCTAATATACACTTCTTCTCTCTCTTGATTCATTGACTGACATGGATTTCATCCAAACCGGCTTAAACATCCCGGCGATCAATCTCTGTTCTCAGCTCAGTGGCACGGTACCTTTAAAGGTTATATAGCCCCATTCATCCATTCTATTTCAGTAGGGGCTATCATATTGAACTCATATACACATCTTGTCTCTTTGATTCATTCACTGACAGGATTTTCATACAACCCGCTTAAACATCCCTGTGATCAACTCACTCCCGGCTAAAATCTCTGTTCTCAACTCAGTGGAGCGGTACCTTTAAAGGTTTATATAGCGCCATTCATCCATTCTATTTCAGTAGGGCTATCATTTGAACTCATATACACATCTTGTCTCTTTTGATTCATTGACTGACAGGATTTTTCACACAACCCGGCTTAAACATCCCTGTGATCAACTCACTCCCGGCTAAAAATCTCTGTTCTAACTCAGTGGGGCGGTACCTTTAAAGGTTTATATAGCCCCATTCATCCATTCAGTTTCAGTAGTGCTATCATTTGATCTAATATACACATCTTGTCTCTTTGATTCATTGACTGACAGGATTTTCACACAACCCGGCTTAAACATCCCTGCGATCAAGTCACTCCTGCTAAAAATCTCTCTTCTCAGTTCAGTGGAGCGGTAACTTTAAGGATTCATTGACTGACAGGACATTCACCCAACCTGTTTTAAACATCCCTGCATTGATCTCAACTTCCTGCCAAAATCCCTGAGCCCATCTTAGTGGAGCAGTTCCTTGGAGTTCTAGAAACCTTTAATTCATTCATTCTGTTTCAGCAGGTTTATCAATTGATCTAATATACACTTCTTCTCTCTTTTGATTCATTGAGTGACAGGATTTTCACCCAACCAGGATTAAAGATCCCTACAATCAACTCACTTCCTGCCAAAATCCTCCTCCCAGCTCATGTGGGGCGGTACCTTTAAAGGTTTATATAGCCCCATTCATCCATTCTGTTTCAGTAGGGCTATCATTTGATCTAATATACACTTCTCTCTTTTGATTCATTGACTGACAGGGTTTTCATCCAACCCGGCTTTATACCTACCGGTGATCAACTCACTTCCTGTCAATATCTCTCTTCCCAACTCAGTGGGGCTGTACCTTTAAAGGTTTATACAGCTCCATTCATCCATTCTGTTTCAGTAGGGCTATCATTTGATCAAATATTCACATCTGGTCTCTTTTGATTCATTGACTGACAGGATTTTCACCCAAACGGCTTTACACATCCCTGCGAGTCAACTAACTTCCTGCCCAAATCCCTCCTCCCACGTCAGTGGAGCGGTAACTTTAATAGGTTTATATAGCCCATTCATCTAGGGCTTTCAACTACTCTACATACATATCTTCTCTCTTTTGATTCATTGACTTACAGGATTTTCACCCAACCCGGCTTAAAGATCCCTGCAATCTACTCAGTTCCTGCCAATATCTCTCTTCCCAACTCAGTGGAGGTGAAACCTTTAAAGGTTTCTAGAACACCATTCATTCATTCTGTTTCACTAGTGCTATCATTTAATCTAATATATACATCTTCTCTCTCTTTTGATTCATTGGCTGACAGGATTTTCACCTAACTCGCTTAAACATCTCTGCGATCAACTCACTCCCTGCCAAAATTCCTCTTCCCAGCTCAGTAGAGGCGGTACCTTTAAGGTTTAAAGAGCCCCATTCATTTATTTTGTTTAAGTAGGGCTAATCATTTGATCTAATATACACTTCTTCTCTCTCTTGATTCATTGACTGACAGGGTTTTTCATCCAAACCGGCTTAAACACCCGCGATCAATCTCTGTTCTCAGCTCAGTGGGGCGGTACTTTAAAGGTTTATATAGCCCCATTCATCCATTCTATTTCAGTAGGGCTATCATTTGAACTCATATCACATCTTGTCTCTTTTGATTCATTGACTGACAGATTTTTCACACAACCCGGCTTAACATCCCTGGTGATCAACTCACTCCCTGGCTAAAATCTCTGTTCTCAACTCAGTGGAGCGGTACCTTTAAAGGTTTATATAGCCCCATTAACCATTCTATTTCAGTAGAGCTATCATTTGAACTCATATTACACATCTTGTCTCTTTTGATTCATTGACTGACAGGATTTTCACACAACCCGGCTTAAACATCCCTGTGATCAACTCACTCACGGCTAAAACCTCTGTTCTCAACTCAGTGGGGCGGTACCTTTAAAGGTTTATATAGCCCCATTCATCCATTCAGTATTCAGTAGTGCTATCCATTTGATCTAATATACACATCTTGTCTCTTTTGATTCATTGACAGAGCAGGATTTTCACCTAACTCGGCTTAAACATCTCTGCGATCAACTCACATCCCATGCAAAATTCCTCTCCCAGCTCAGTAGAGCGGTACTTTAAAGGTTTAAAGAGCCCCATTCATTCATTTTGTTTAAGTAGGTGCTATCATTTGATCTAATATACACTCTTCCTCTCTCTTGATTCATTGACTGACAGGGTGTTTCATCCAAACCGGCCTTAAACATCCCGGCGATCAATCTCTGTTCTCAGCTCAGTGGGGCGGTACCTTTAAAGGTTTATATAGCCCCATTCATCCATTCTATTTCAGTAGTGCTATCATTAGAACTCATATACACATCTTGTCTCTTTTGATTCATTGACTGACAGGATTTTCACACAACCCCGGCTTAAACATCCCTGTGATCAACTCACTCCCGGCTAAAATCTCTGTTCTCAAACTCAGTGGGGGCGGTACCTTTAAGGTTTATATAGCCCCATTCATCATTCAGGTTTCAGTAGTAGCTATCATTGATCTAATATACACATCTTGTCTCTTTTGTATTCATTGACTGACAGGATTTTCACACAACCCGGCTTAAACATCCCTGTGATCAACTCACTCCTGGCTAAAATCTCTGTTCTCAACTCAGTGGAGCGGTACCTTTAAAGGTTTATATAGCCCCATTCATCCATTCTATTTCAGTAGGGCTACATTTGAACTCATATACACATCTTATCTCTTTTGATTCATTGACTGACAGGATTTTCACACAACCCGGCTTAAACATCCCTGTGATCAACTCACTCCCGGCTAAAATCTCTGTTCTCAACTCAGTGGGGCGGTACCTTTAAAGGTTTATATAGCCCCATTCATCCATTCAGTTTCAGTAGTGCTATCATTGATCTAATATA